>NC_135999.1:19414448-19714448 GCF_048128805.1 Centroberyx gerrardi | reverse complement strand
AGCACTTACAAGTAAACAGTAAACAACAGCAAAAAACAACTGCAAACATTGTAGGTGTATTATATGTGTGGTTATACAACAGGGATGCCCTCATGGTTGAACAGATGGAAGGGTTGCTCGTCCATGTGTGCTCTCAAAGGTTGTCACACACACACACACATTGAGACACATATGGAAACAGCGACCACCAGTGGTTACAAGTTGCAATCGAATATCAAAAAAATGCATAATGATAAATCCAACTTTAGGGACATTGATATTACCAATAAGGTGACAAGCAAACTGCCTAAATATGCATCATGTTAACAGGCAGTGTCTATGGAGGATTTGTAAAATATGAATTACACTCAAATATGTGTGCTTGGAGCTGGAATCAAAACACCTAAATACTTAAGAGTTACAGTCTAGGCTGCTACACATATGAAGTAAACAGAATTATTCTATGCTAGGAAATCATGTAGCCTACAGGCAAATTTGCATTAGCATAAGCATTAGCAAGTGTTTTAAAACCCATTCCTGTCTTTATGAGGTAATATAATAAGCGCAGACGTTAATATAGCAACAAAATGTTCAAAAAGAATAATGTCATTGTGGGTTTGGGAAATTATGAGAGAAACAGACATGCATTAATATGTCATAAAATAGGAAAACAATAAAAAAATGTTTCTATTTAAAAGTGGCCTACTTTTATACAATACAGCAGCCATGAACAATACTTTAGAGTTACAAAAGATTTCCTCAGAATTTATGATCTGCATTGTGATGGGAACCAAAATTTAACGGGATGTGTTGAAAACAAACAGAGTGGACGCCCTTAAATCCTGTTTCACTCAAATTTACTGATGTCAAAAAAAAAACAGCCTATGCAAACTCTGAAGAAATAGACTTACTCTAAGGTGGAAGTGACTGAATGAAGTCTGACACATGCACGCATGCGCACGCACTCACACATGTACTGTACACACACACACATACACACAAACCGACACATAAACAGTGGAAGAGAATAGCTCTGTATCATTCATGGACATGTTTAATGTCGAGGTTGCTTTTTGTGAAGTTGATGATGCTCAACATGTTAGATGAGGTCATTAATACTGTGCAATTATCAAGTTTGATTATTTGTAAAATTGGCAAAAAAAAAAATAAGACACATACCTCCACATGCATAAGTGCCAAGTCAGCACTTTCATACAACCCCACCCCCCCACCCGCCCAACAAAATCCCCTGCACTACATTGTTGTAGACAAGTCTAAGTAGTTTTCAGGAGCCATAACTCCCATATCAAAATATAATTGAAGTTGCATTTGAGGTCAAAGGATGTATGATCATACATAAAACATAAAGAGAGAGAGAGAAAGAGAGAGAGAGAGCGACAGAGAGAGAGAGAGAGAGAGAGAGAGAGAGAGAGAGAGAGAGAGAGAGAGAGAGAAACTGACTAAGAACAATTTTGCTTGTGGATGGCTGCAGCTTAGCATTCTTCAAAAACAAATATACATAAACATACAGTACATACATACAAATATATCTGTCAATTTATAATACAGTGATTTTTTTTATTCATAATCATCTCTTAAATAAACTGTGGTTCATTGCACTTTGTTAAAATAATTAATTATATGATTTATCTTAAAGGCAATAGTGTGATTTTTTTTTAAAAAGGTGAAAAAGATACTGTACCATAAGCCTGATTTAGGATAATAGTAAAAATAACAAGATCTGTAATATACATATCTGTAAAAGACCCTCACCTATTCATATACATAAATGTATGTGTATCTCTATATATGTAGCATGTCTTTTTGATATGACATGTGTACCCCACACAAACGTCTGTGTACATGCTCATGCATGTTTGTATGCCAGTTTATGTCATACCTGTCTCCACGCATACATATATACATACATTATTATAAAATAAATAAATACAGGAAAACATTCTTGGTTCATGGTTTAATGGTTTCTTTCAAAGCGGTATTTGGTACAGTCTTTGACTAACCATTGCTCTCTGCTTGTTTGGGTGCCTGTTTGTGAGTCCTCGTCATTGGGATCAACAGTCAACTGAGCCTCCCTGAAAAATGCACAGGTGGGAAGTTGCATTTGTGTGTGAATAGGAATATGTGTATGTTTGCATATGTGTGTATTGCTTGAATGTGTATGCATGTGTGTGTGTGCAAATAGGTGTCCAGTGTCATAAGGGGGGACCAAAGTCTTTGGCCTGAGGAGAAGGTACGGTGTGTGTTCTGTGTGTTGCATGTGTTTTGATGTATGTGTGTGTGTGTGTGTGTAAGGGAAAGGGATGGGGGTTTGCATGCACACCGCTGTCCGCTGGTCCAAGTCACCGCTATGAAAGTAGTTGGATTGTCCCAAAAAAGAAGCTCAGTCACAAGTATTGTCCAAGCGCACCCTCTGTAAGAGGATGTTGTACAGTAGGGATTGTGACAGTGTTCAGGTGGGGGGGGGGGGAGGGGGGGACCCCAGCACCCCAGCACCCCAGCACCCCTCGTCCCCACTGCCCCTCTGTGAAAGGGTCTCACTGACTGGGGGCTGTTGGTTGGAGCAGAACCCTCGCTCCACCCCCACCCTTTCCCTCATCTCCATCTACGCCACCCCTCCATGTTTGTCCATGAGGCGGGGTGGAGGTTCTGGGCGGGAGGGGGGCCAGAGATGTTAGCTTTCGGCCCACGGACCTCGACTGGGCTCCTCCTCCTCTCCTGCCCCCCCCCCCGTCCGCCCAGTCTCCACCAGGCTCGACGGGGGCTAGATGGGTCCCTCGTTGTGGGCGCTGTGGTTGCTCCTGCTGAGGCCCACACAGTTCTGCTGCTGGTTGAGCAGGTGGGAGGTCTCGTTGGCCACGGCTATAGCCACGGCGGAGGTGGTGCTAGTGGTGCTAGTGGTGGTGGCGACGGCGGGCGTCTCCACGCCGTCGTGGAGCTCCGTCAGCGTGAGCTCGATCTTGGTGAACTCGCTGTCCGTGGACTGGGGCGTCTTGTCCATGCGCGACGCCATCAGGGCGTTCTGGTACTGTTGGCGTGTCACCTGGGATACAGCGAGGGAGGGAGCTGTGATCAGGACAAACGTCACGCCACATAGAGCAGTGGTTCTCAAACTGGGGGTCGGGACCCCTCAGGGGGTCGCAAGATAATTTTGGGAGATTGTGAGATGGGATAGTGAAAAACATATTTCGACTATATAGATTTACTATGTGTAATAACTATGTACTATGTGTAATTTGTCTGATGTTTCTCTGGTTTTTTCTTTTTTCTTGTGAATTATTGAATCGTTTTTAGCCTCTAGGCGTCCTCTGAAAATCAAATGAAATGGCCTGAAAAGGGAAAATAATTTTTTAGGTGAACTGTTCACCACTCTGCATATGCAACCTGTGACGGGGGTCACACGTATGCACTGCTTCGTTTTAAGGGTCACGAACCAAAGAGGTGAGAACCACTGACATAGAGGACTGCTATTAATAGTATTGTTGTTTCCAGTGTATAGGCATGGGAGTGAGGGCAAGTTGGTGCATGTGTAAGTGCATCTGAATCTGTACACACGTGCCTTGTTGAGTAAGTAGATATGAAGGAAATATTGTGTATGTGTGCACAAGGGTTAGAATGATAAATCCGTTTGCCGATGTATCGGGCTGATATATCTATTGTTTTCCTCTCAGCACAGGTTCTTGCTGTGATGTATGGAAACCTAAAGCTATTAAAACAGCTGCAATGAAATTTGATTTTCTTTGCAGATTTTACTCATTCATTTGATTGTTCAGTAACGTTTTTTTTTTGTAAATTAATTCTTCATTGAAAGTCAGTAATGTATCCCAGAGTTTCCCCTACCACTGAAGTGTGGTAAAAAAAAAATCATTAGTCCGGGTTTCAATGGAGAGTTTTAGTGTCCCATGATTGTCTAAATGCTGTAATCCTTGTAATTTTTGGCATGAAAATGGTCATATTTAAAGGAACTGTATTTTAGCACAAAATATTGGCTATCAGCAGCTTCAATACAAAAATATCAGTATTGGCATCAGCTTTCAAAAACCCATATCTCGTTGTATGTTCACACATACACATGAGAACTTGGTGCAACTGTATAAACGCCTCCCTGCTCACCTGTGTGTGTTCTCACCTTTATATACTGCAGGTCTGAGCTGGCTCTGACAGAGTAGTCAGGTACGTAGATCTGCAGAAAGGCGTTGAGCTGGTTGTTACTGCTGCCCAGGGTGGGAGTGATGGCGTCTATACGATCACTCCTGTTCAGAGAGTCTGAGTGGTTGAGTCCAAACGGCCGCGGAGGAGACTTATTCTCTGTAAGGAGAGGAGCAGAAAACACATCAAATATAGAAGAGGTTCACCAAGTCTATATATATATACAGTAGACTAAAATTTGTATCTCAATTCATGCGCACTATCTTTGCTTGTCTGACTTGTTTCTACAAAGGAGGTTTAGGAGAAATACATGACATACAAGCACATACAAGACATCAATGAGACCCAGCGCATTACAATGTTGAGATGTCACTGATTTCTGATTAGTAACTGGCATTGGAAGTTTGTCTCACAGGTGAAAAAAGCCTAAAAATTGTTTTGTCATTTATTTTTCTTTATTGCGAAACAGGTTTTAGGAAAAATGATTAAGACATAAGCAAGGATACACTGGAGGATTCTACTGTATATGTTACGCAATAAGCAGTAATCAGCAGTAATCTGACATCTATTAGTGTACATGACGGTGATCATTGATCCATATTGTTCTTTTGTCGTCCTTTTTGAGCTGCTCTCTGCAGTCTGTAAATGTGCACTGATGGTAATCATCACTGATATATGTACACTGTGTATTTGTACATATTTGTGTTACTTTATACTGTGTGGTAACACAGTCACTACCTGCTCTCACCCACCCTTTCCTCTAAAATCTAAGCCAGGTTTCTCTGCAGCCGCTCAACTATTTTAGCAGCACATTTGATCCTGTGTATTGGTAAATGTAATTGACATTTTTCCAAGTTAAGCGTTCAATGTCAGCACAGGTTCTTGCTGTGATGTATGGAAACCTAAATCTATACAAGTCTTTGAGGGGGTGTGAGCTTCATAGGTAATGAGTCGGTGGTCTCCAGTGATGCTGCTTGCCACCAAATAGAAGACTTGTTCTTTTTTTTTTTAATTAAAGCCAGATTATGTTTTCCACTTCTTAAAGAAGCCTAGTGAAAATCACACACAACAAAGTGGAAAAGGCTTGGCCACGCTAATGCTACTACGCCGACTGGAATGTATGTAATCCCACGTTTGAGTGAGTGTGTGTGTGTGTGTGAGAGAGAGAGAGAGAGAAAGAGAGAGAGACAGAGAGAGACAGAGAGCGAGTGTGTGTGTATGTGTGTGTGCGCGTGTGTGGGTGTGCGGACCTAGCGCAGTAGGCCAAAGACCTGGCATGTGAACTCTTGCGGATTAGTACTCCACTTTCTAGGGGCCAGAGGGGCCAGGTCAATACAGAATACTGTGGCGTGTAGAGAATACACACATAATGCATCTATATACACACACAGACACACACTCAAGCACGCGTGCCCACACACACACGCGCGCGCAGTGGGGCGACAGACGGGGTGAAAAACACGTTAAAGGTGCAATGCAGGTCGCTGCTGAGACTGAGAGAAAGAGAGAGGGTATTTGTTCAAGTGTCAGCGCATTTCCGGGTACATGTGGGTGTGTTTGTGTTCATGGCAGCATGTCCATTTGTGTGTGTGTGTGTATTCTGTGTGCACGTGTACATCTACCAGTGCGAGTGTGCATGTGAACATATGTGTATGTGTCTTTGTATGTGTGCACAGTGGTGTCCGGCGGGGGGCCGTAACTGTATAGGTCTTGTTTATGTAGTCAGAGGGTTAAAGGGTAGAGGGGAGGAGCCTGGGTCCATTCTGGGGCCTCCAGTCTCCAACACCATTCACCCACTTGACTAATGGCTGTGGGGAAGAGGGTGTTAAAAGTCTAAATCTGTTTCCATTTCTTCTCTATTGTTTTCCTCTCTCCCTCTCTCTTTCTCTCTCTCTCTCTCTCTCTCTCTCTCTCATGCAGACATACACACACAAATACACCCAAATTTGCATGCAGGCAGAAACGCACAGATGGGGCAGTTTTCACACACCCACGGTCACAAAGTCACACAAAACCAAAGTCAACATTCAAACGGATGGTGAGGAACAAATTATGTTTAGAAAAGTACAAAAATTGCAGTTATGAATGTTAATAGCATGCAGGTTAAAGTAAACACATTCCTCTCTCAACACATTGCAAAAACTCATGACCGCATCACACCATGTTATGTTAATGTGAGATCTGAGTGACATGAGCTGAACGACACAAACATGCAGTTTTCAAACTTTCATGCCGAATCGAGGGATGGGATGATATTAGTACTGTATTAGATGAGAAGAGCGGTGGATGTACAGACAGGCAGTTTGGGAGAGAAAGAAAAGTCTACTGTACCTGGAGATCCTGCTAATGATTCAGCCCTACTGACCACAAACGTACGAGACAGGGACAGAGGGACTGTGGAAGGGAAAAGAAAGAGAGGGAGCAAGGGAGGAGGGAAAGAAGAAAAAATATGTCACTAAAGGTGAGGAACAACTGAAGCAAATAAATAAATAGTAACCTGAAAAGTTAACTATTTGGGCTCTAATGTTGTTGTGAAGCATCTTAAACAGTGAAGACTATATTCACCCCTTTTTCTAGGGGCAAATGGAGTCTAGTTACCTGTCAGCTAAACTGCCATTTACTTATATTGGATGGTGAAGTCAAAGAATACTTCCCTCCTCCCTCCTCCCACCTTCTCACCACTACACCATGCTACAACTTGAATATCATGCAGCACTGTAAAGTATTGACTACTGATTGCTGAAAGCCTATACAATAAGACCTATCAACCTATTGCTGACAGGGGCGTTACTCTACTTTTTCACCAGTAGGTGTCTCTCAGATCCTACCAGCCAAGAGAATCAGAATGCTTCAGAATAGTTCTATAGTTTATGAATGAACTGAGGAGACGAAGCAGATCACCAAGCGAGGCTTGATTTGCTGTGCGGGTCATTGTGGGGTAGACATTGTTCTAAAAACTTTATCGACTAAATTCAGGCTATCCCATCGCAGGGGAACCAAACCTGACCTGTACTCTGCTGGCATGGTAACACAGGCAGCCTAGTTACTAACCCAGATCAGTCCTGGGAAGGATAATGTGAAGGCAGACAATCTGGGTTAGGCCAGCCCATGTGGCGCTGTCCTGAGGGGAGCCAGCTTCGATACCCACCGCTGACCTCCCCACCCCAAACCAGCCACCCGCTCCACTGGGGGTACAGTTCAACGCCCCATTGCCCTATGCTCTGTGATCCCTCTCTGTATGTAAACCCACCTTGCTTTCTCTCAGCCTAAATATAAAAAGAAGTTGGATGGTGGACGGGTCCCTTTCCACAAGATATAGGACAAAGACAGAGTCGACACTGAAGCTGCATTCAGACTAAGTAACTTTCTCTTAACTGTTGCCGGTGAGCTCGATGGAAAGTAGCGAGATAAAGTAGGATATTCGATGATTTGAATGCAGCCTAGGTGTGACAGTGAGGTGGAGGTCTTACCTGGCGACGCTGTCAGAGCCATCATCCCATAGAAGGAGAACGGCCCCGCTTCAAACTTCATCCCCTCCTTTCCCGCCTCCACCTCCACCTTCCCCTGTGGGAGCCAGATCAATGAGATGAGATGGAATCATTATTTATACAAATTGAATGATATCACATGCTGAATGACACATTGTGCAATACAATGCGTTATGCAGCACATGGATATTATATGTCAAATATAGCTTTGTGTTACACCAAGAATGACAATGTACTCAGCTTGCTTTTCAGGCTGTTCATGTTTTATAATGTTTAATCCACTCTCTTTTTCAGGCCATATATTTATCACACAGAAATCATTTCTAATTTACTCTCTTTGCATGTTTTTTTTTTCCAAATATTAGTTCTTCCATGTATCAGGTTCAGTCTCCCATTACAGCCTGGCATGTTAAACACGTGAAGTTTCACTTCAGCTTTGTGCTTTGAAGTTATATTTTCACCCCATTCAACATCCGCCAGCTTTCGCCGCTCAATCATATTCATCATGCCTGAGTGAGGGGAGAGCAAATCCTCCCCCCTCCCTCTTCCCCACCCTCTTTCCTCTCCTTTTTACTACTTGTAGAAAATCCCCACTCTGTTTAATAGCTCCAAATCTTCTCTTTAGCCAAGTCTCAAGGGCAGTGACCCTGCAATTGTCCAACCTGGACCTCATTTGATCCAGGGCTATTACACATATTGACTTAGTGGTAAATCCTGATAAGGGAAATAAATAAACTAAGTGAACTCCAGTCATATATTAGAAAATAGAGATTATATCAGATATTAAGCTTTATAAGGGAATATAAATGTTCTTACTTAGTTACACTTGAAAGGTATGAAGTGTACTTTGAAGTGCAGTATCTCAAAAAACAAACAGACAAAAAATCCTAATTGATGGTAAAAAATTTTACAAATGAGCTGTGTTTAATGTGCTAACATGAAGAAATGTCACTGTTGGTTGCTGTAATCCAAAGTGCTTTGCAGTACAATGATGCCATGCAAACCTCTTTAGGATGCATGAGCCCTCTGGGAATCAAACCCCTAACCCTTAATGCTACGGCCTTAGACAGATGGCTATACTGTAAAGGACCAGCTCTAGAATTACTTAAATAATGATAGTTTGTAGTCCTAACACCAACATTTCCCTGCTTTAAATTACAGTAGTGAAGTGTACAGTTTAGTTTAGTTTAGTTTAGTTTAGTTTAGTTTAGTTTAGTTTAGTTTAGTTTAGTTTAGTTTAGTTTAGTTTAGTTTTCTTAATTATTACCAAAACAGTCATTTGTACCCAGGTGTGTATTTCCACCCACTTAAGCACATTGGGTGAGTCAAATCAAGTGCACCATTAGTTCAATCAAAGTACATACTAAAAACTACATGAAGAGCTTCATTCCAAAGTGTTATATCCATTTTGGGGAAAAAAGATATTCAATATTTCTAAAATATAGAGGAAACAGTCAGTAAAACTGTAATAACTTTCTAAATCACACACTTAGGTTATCTACTGTTTTTTAAAAAGTGCCATCATTTATTTTCATTTTGTGCTATAATTTAGTAGGTGTCCCTTTTATCAATGGTGGATTTTTGGAACAAAACTCCTCATATCTAATTGAGTTTGTAGCCCTGTGTGTCCACACACCTGGAGGATGAGTATGAAGTAGTCCACAGGCTTGTTCCTGTGGAAGAGGTAGTGCTCAGCCGCCCGCTTGTTCTTCTCGTCATATTTCAGCTCCTGGATGACGTTGGGGTGCTTCAACAAGCGCAGCAGAATCTTTTCTGACATTTGCACCGGTCCGAATGGCTCGACCTCTGCAGAGGGGGAAGGACGGACAGAGAGAGGGAGAATATGAGCTAGCATGAGTGCATGAAATATGAATATACAAGACAATCTCACTCCTTTCAGGACTTCCACTGCTACTGGAAGCGAGTTTGAGTTGAGAATCATACAAACCTTACCAAAAGTCATCTTTAACTTTTAAATAGTGTAGCCTGATTGTGACTGGTCTGCTTCAACCGCCTAATGGGCCAATCAGCTCCTTCAACTCAGTGGCGGTGATATGTGTCAGCTGGCTGCTGGCTCCACCACCAGGAACTAAACTCCCTAATAGCCTTTAGAGGGCCCTTAATCAACGCTTAGCTGCTAGGTCAAAGTTCTAAAGCAAATCCAACTGCAGCGAGGCACAGTCCACCGCCGCTGCTGTAGTAGTATTTGGATATTCTGCTGCCTGTTTAGAAATCCATTTCCCAAGGGAAAGCGGGTGAAATATTTCACATTTTACACTAAGTATGTCGACTTCTGTGAGAACCCGGACCATAGGCCAAAAATGCTGGAAGTGATGTCATTGAGGAACTAGTGTAAGCAAACAGGGTGGTGTTTTTAAAGCTGTGGGCTAAGATCACAACATGTAACCCTTAGTTCATGACACGCAAGCAAATAGCCGCCCATGTTTTTTGGATCTGCACGCAGTCTGCGCCGACGTCCCGTGCCGCGTTCCCGAGAGGCCTAGCACCTCTCCACAAACATGCACGCACACACACATACGCACACACACATGCATACCAACACGCTTGTTGTGAACGCTCACACAAATCATTCCCTCACACACACTCACAACACAGATACACATACTCATTCTACACACATACTCACTCCTCCCCACACCCACTTTCCCAAAACACAAAGCACATACGCACACACAAACTAAAAACAGCACACACACACACACACACACTTTCCCCACAGTGAGGGGCTGAGGGCACACTGGGGGAAGTCAAGCAGCAACGCAGCCCACTTGCCTGTTGCTAGGAAACGCAGGGTAGCCAGCAGAAGCTGAGGTGATATTTTAACCTTCATTTCATTGTCGGTAGGCTTGAAGGCCGAAAAATCCTGCTTCCTTTCCCGATGGGTGATTTTCTTCTTTGTCTTGTTGTCAGCTGAGGGGAGAAAATGAAAATGTGGTGTAAGACAGAACCTGAAACTTTTTTTTTTGTATTTTTGGAAAACGGCAACCCACTCCACTCCACGCATACTGAGCTAGTAGCTCTGGGTTGAAGGGTGACTAAACTGAAGTTACCCAAAACTTTTTCAGGAAAAGTAGCTGTGGAGCCTTTCCCAGAACTAAAAGAGAGTTGGGGGGCTACATTGTTAGCTTACCACATTCTTTGCATTACTTGAAGATATACAGTATGTTTTCAGGCGACAACTAGACTGGCACAAATGTCTATAGGCCTTTATACATACCAGAATACTTCATAGAAGTTTATACAATGAATGTGACCCATTCCCTAGTGCTTATGGGAGGCAAGAAAGTGTTTTAGCCCCTGGGTTTGCTAGAAGATTTAATACAGTTTGCATAGTTAAGCTATGTGAATTAGAACCAAATTAAGTTAAGTTCAACAGTCACAAGGAAGTAACAGTGCTATTACATGGAGCCACACCGCTGGGCTTGGATCAATTTATATCAGATCATGGATTTTAGACTGATGCTCTACTCTGAGAGGCTGGAGGAGCCTCAAGGTCTTACAGTCTACCAGGTGTGAGCTTTGAGAGGGGAACCTACTGTACAAGTCCGTCTCGTCCAGGATCTCTGACTTGATGATTTCTTCGATAACATCCTCCAGGGTGACGATACCCAGAACCTCGTAGAAGGGGTCGCCCTCACCCTCATTGTTCACCCTCTGAACTATGGCCAGGTGGGATTTTCCTAGCAAAACACACACACACACACACACACACACACACACACACAGGTTATAAAGTTGGGGTCATATAGTGATAAAGAGCGTAAAGGTCCACCTTAATGTGTGAAATAGGTCAACCAACATGAGTACACAAACAGCCTAGGGCACAGATTGCAATTTCCACCTATTCAGTATCTATATGACATGTGTCACATATGAAACATATATACCAATAAACCAATCATGTTTAACAGTATTATGTCTGGAGTATCACATAATACTGCTCAGTCTATTTTAACTGAGGCTAACATTACTGCAGTATGTATTAACAGCAGTGTGACAGTCCGGATCTTATACACACAACAGGTGTGACAGAGTGATATGAATGAGTAATTGTCATCTGTATCAGTCAGACAACCAGGGATGCAGGAAATGGTAGTAGAAGATGTACAAGTGT
Organism: Centroberyx gerrardi; assembly: GCF_048128805.1. Taxonomy (NCBI): domain Eukaryota; kingdom Metazoa; phylum Chordata; class Actinopteri; order Beryciformes; family Berycidae; genus Centroberyx; species Centroberyx gerrardi. The sequence goes on along the minus strand of NC_135999.1, from coordinate 19,702,679 downwards.
TAGCGAACACAGAGCTGGGCAAACATTCAGACAGCCAGAGAGACAGACAGACAGACAGACAGTCAGTCGCTCTCCCCAAGTTCATCACATGAACCCCGCTAGCCCTCCCTCCCTCCACATCTGTGTTCCCAGGACCCTCCTGTGTGCTGTACCATCTGAAAAAAAAAAAACCCACCGTGCACACAGAGAATACTGTCAGGCAAAATGCTAAACAAATTCTTTGCCTTTTCTCAGCTTGTGATCATTTAAAAGGAATTTTCCAGAGGCCCGGGCTAATATTAGCCCCTGCAAAATGAAGTTTCCATTCGGCCCCGGCGATATTCTCACCGAGCGAACGAACGGGCCGGGCGAAGCCTCCGCTGTGTGATCAGATTGTCTTGGAGTGAGTCGTTTGCATGCAGATAGGCCCGGGTGTAAATAGTGGCGGGCATCTGTGTGTGTGTGTGTGTGTGTGTGTATGTGTGCGTGTACGTGTGTGTAAGCGTGTGACTGCATGCGCACACAGGTGCGCAAGCATATGCGTGTTTATTTGTGGAGAACAGGTACATCGCTGCCTCGCTGTGCGCATGCTGTTTCAGCTAATGTTGCCTGCTTGGTGCAGGCAGGCACAGATTGAAAGGCCTTCTGGGCTGATCACCAAGTGTGTTTTATTGCACTGCAGCTCACTGCATCCTCACAACACTATGACAGCACACTGACGTCAACTGTACACAGGCTAACAGAATGTGAACAGAATGATGTGGACACACACATGCAGACTGGATGCTTTCAATAACACTCAGGTTACACCTAGTGGGCTGGTAGAGTAACACTCCCAAAGAGAACATAATCACCAGAAATATCCAGATATTAACACACAGTCTGTCTAGAAAAACATACCTGCACATGGCAGGTCTTGCCTGGAAGTGTCCTAGAACAGTAGAGGAATCCCACTCTCATTAAAATGTCAATGACATCTTCAGCATGTTGCTTTATCACTGAGGGTTGGGCTTAACTAGGACAAACGCAAATGGAGCCCCAGTGGGTTAAAGCAATCAGGCCTCAGAAGTCCTTGAGCAAGCAATTACTCTAAACTGCCCAGGGGAGGGGATGGCAAATGGAGTGGCCAGCACAGCACAGCACAGCGAAAACAGATCAATGCGTGTGCAGTGGTTCCACTCCCTCGCCCTCCCTTCACTTAATGGCATCCACTCCACTCAGGTCAGGTTTAAACTCGGCTTCCAACTTTAGGTTTCTGTGTGGAGGGAATTCTCCAAACCTGCACCGCCAAACAATGTCCATCTTAACGTCATTTAGACCAGTATCAAGTCTTAAAATCCAATTTCCAATTAATGCAAATCAGCTTGTTTCAAGTTTTTTGAATCAAGTGACATTATCTAGTGGAGTGATCTGTCTTATTTCAAGATACTGTCATTTGTTTTGAGAAAATTCTCAGAAGCAAGCAACAACTGCTTGACAAAAAGTCAAATCATGTCACCCCATTGAGTTTTTCACTTGTGAAGAAAACAAGCATTAAATATACAATACTACTACTAATAATAATACTAAATAACTTGTTAAGATGAAGATTTTTTGCAGCGCTGTATCACATTACACTTTTAGATAGAGATGAGTATTTGCATATGTGGTTCATTACTGTGCAGATATAGAACAAAGGTTTTTTGGTATGGTGTACCTATCCCATCACTTTTTTTACATTCCTGATCCTGGAAAAACACCTGAAATACAAAAGGACTGCATATTCTCCTAAAAACCTGAATGATGACCGGTGATGGTGCTGGTGGTGTGTGTGGGGGGTCAGAGGGGTGGAGGGGGGGCTTCATATATATACAGCGAGTGTATCACTGGTTTTATCAAAGAAAGAGGAACAACCAATCGGAATGTGTGTCAACATGACCTCACCTTCCTGACACAATACTAGGCCTAACCTCTCACCTTTGTGTAAGCCAACTGATAAGGAGAGGTGGAGGACATCACTAAGATCACACACACACACACACACACACACACACACTTCCTCACAAACACAATCTTTTTCGCTCTTCAAGAAACCATGTGGGTGCGTGCACACACACACACACACACACACACACACACACACACAAAAACGTGATAGCACAAGTCCGTTGTTTGACAAGTTAAACTAATCCTATCAGGATGTTTGTCCACATCAAGAACACTTTCCATGGCCGTCCCGTTTACTTGGGGTTAACTATTAGAGATGACCCGTCATAAGACTTTTAACAGAGGCCCGCAGGTCACTAGTAAAAACCATAGAATGACAAACACAAAAAAAACTGAATGGGAAGCTATTCAATAGAAATGACAGAGAAAAACATGTTTATGCCAAGTTTGATATTGTTTATCCCAGAGTTTGTCCCAGGGGGTTAAAATGTAAGGAGATAGAAATTTCACAAATTCCAGGGAATGGAAGGCAAAGGGAAAATCACACTCCCATCCTTCCCTTCAGACTACATGAAATATTTAACTGGAGACACATTTTGAGCTAACATCAACTGCTGTTTTCAAATAAATGAGCAGGCAGATAATCTGACATCAATAAATGCTCGCTATATTTCAGAATCAGTTTCTGGTTTATTGATAGAGCGACTTGTGGTGCAGTTCAAACAGAAAGAGAGCTTCGTTTTATAGAAACATACAGGGAGAGAGAGAGAGAGAGAGAGACAAGCATATGGACAGACACAGGGTTCCTACACAATTTCCATTTCATAATTCGATGCTTTTTCCAGACATTAATTTTTTGATTTATCAAAATTGAATAACAATATTTTTATTCTATAGATAGCTAGACAGATAAACAGATAGATAGATAAACAGATAGATAGATAGATAAACAGATAGATAGATAGATAGATAGATAGATAGATAGATAGATAGATAGATAGATAGATCACACATACTGATCATGATTATTAGTCTCGGTGATTTGGGGAACAAAATTATTTTAGCGTATTATGTTGGGCATCTTATATCAACATTTTTATTATTTTAAACAACAGCAGGCATTCTAAAGGAAATCAAATCAAATCTAATGTTTCAATATTGCCCATTCCTATGATTATTCATTGTGGAAGCTAGAACCAGGATATACAACTACAAATTGTATAGTCCAAATAAGTGGTGTAGCTTTTGTGATTCCAAGTGTTTGCATTTTCTCCACTGATAACATTTTATGTAATTATGAGGTTTCCATGTTTCTCAGCATATTCAAAGGTAAAAGTTGCTGGTGCCCAAGTATCAGCTTAGTTGACCATTATGTGCACCACAACTGTTTCTCTTTGTAGCATGATGTTAGTTGCAAGTGGGTGTATTTTATGAAAATGAGGATCCAGAAGTTGCAAATTAAATTATCAGTACTGTACCATGCAATCAACCTCTCTACCCCCTGGATTTCCTTACTGCTTTATATCACTGTACATGTTTTTTTTTTCTCACATTATGAAATATCTACTATTTTTCCCTCATCTTAGTTGTTTTTCAAAGTAAATATTTTGAAATAAACACTGTTTAAATATTACAGAGTACTCCCAGTAAAGAATACAGCGCCAATTCTAAGCCCTAATGGTGTAAAATCAAGCTTTATTTTCTGTTTAATTTTATGGACTATAGCTGGGGGAAGCTTCTTGCTTTGGTTTGTCTGTTGCTTTGAATGGGTTGTGATTGACAGAAGGCGGATCCTAACATAACCACAGAGAACATTAGCTATTGGTAGAAAGTTTTATTTTGGAGAGGAAACACAGGAAATCAGGGGAGCAGAAACAAAAAGAAGAAGTGGACGCCCCCTCCTGTCGCTCTCGGCTCTCACAGTGTTCCCAAATGCACACATCAATATGAAACAGTGACCAGAACTTCTTGCAAAATGTAAAAGTTTACAGCCATTCTGAATCTGATGCAACTTTGCAAAACGCTATTGACGGCTACTTGTACATAGCGATGGATTACCTTTACTGTCCAAGATATGGCAAAACTGAGCTAATATATCTTTGGTTCATGCATGTAAAAATAGATGGGAATGTAAAATATGAGCAAAAACTTGTCACACACAAATCACACACACACACACACACACACACACACACACACACACACAGACTCTCTCCCCTTTCACACAGTAGCTCCACTCCAATTCGTTTTGTCTCACTGTCCCACAAGATGAGCACATACTTTCCACTTTCCCACAAATAGAAGAAAAAATACTGACCCAACGACAGAAAAAAATGCGGCTTCTGTCTTCCATAAATACGCTACGAGACAACGCACAGTCCGTTTATTCATAGCTCCTTAGCTGCCATTATTGCAGTGGGTTTTGCAAGGGGGACTGGAGGTAGAGAGGGGAGGCTGACCCTCTGAACCCCTGGAGCCTGGAACTTGGCAGCGGGCTTCGGGGAGAGCGTGTCCTTGCGAGGGCCAGTCGTCTGGGGTCCTATAAGCCACCACTGCTGCCTGACATCTGGGGCTGTCTAGCTGGGCTGAGGCTGAGTGCATGCTGGGTAGACCAGCACACAGGCACGCTGCACGCATCAGGGTCGGAGTCAATTCACTTTCAATTTCATCCATTAAGGCAGCGGATTTTCTTCAATCAGAAACTGGAAGTCTTTAATCGTGTAAAGGTTCTCATGTTCAATCTGTCGGGAATTTCTGAGGATAACGGCTGTGCCATTATACACGTGAATGCAGTTTCACTTTACAGTTTTAACTGGGTGAAATGAACACTCACTCACACACACACACACACACACACACACACACACACGCACAGGGGATCACTTTGTTTCCCCTGACAACAAAGCAGCGGATGATTGTAGTACCAGGAAGTGCTTCATCTAACTGGGGAGACAGTTTTGGAAACGCAATCCATTTGTTCATTTGTGTGCATTAATACACTTGTGAAAGGATGAAAGTGCACTCTGGTGTGTAGACTGCATGCACACACACTCACACACACAAACACTGCTGGTAAAAAGTTTCAGTGGGATGGAAGGCTGGCAGGGGTTTGATCTTTACTAGCTAGAAAATAATGAAGCACACACACACTGCACTAGCTGTTGTCAAACTGTAAAACATTTATATGTCTTGAGTCTTGTGTCTCTAAGATTACACTACATGAAGGCTTAATGATGATGAGCTCATTAAACATGTCACTTGAGTGCCATGATCAGTGTGAAATGTGTTGTTGAGTTCATAGAGGGTTCAGAGGAGACTGTAGACGAAAGGATGAAAGCAGGAGTGACAAGATATAATGCAGATTCACTGTATGGCAGACACAGAAAAGATAGGGAACAGGGGACCACACGCGCTTTGAAGTATACAGTGAGACAGTAGAGTTTAATGACCAGTGTGCTAAGGTGTCTGTCATAGGAGATGGGACGATGTGTTTAACTCACGATACGATTCGATACACGATATGGGATTCACGATTCGATACAACCACGATACGATATGATAAATAAAGGTTCAGTGACAACAAAGTCTGACTGTGCAGAATTATGTTTATTTCTGAGACACAAATCTTTCTAGCAATGTTCATTGTCTTGACATTGGCTTGGCATTGCTAGAATGTAAGCTACAATTCAAAAATGCCATTACAAAGTGCAAATAATATAATTTTGAAGGAGAGCTTGTTAAATTGTGATGGGCAACTACAGCAGAATAAAATGTAGGTAATATTGTGATTCATTTTTCTGCCCCACAATACGTATTGTCACTTTTTTGTATTGCAATATATTGAATTTTGATATATCGTCCTATCCCTAATCTGTCATCATAGCAGCTTCAACAAATACAGTGGAAAATACGCAACTTTGAGCGCCAATATCAAAGATCCATTTTGCACTGCAGTTTGCCCATGGCCCAGAATGAAACCACCAAGTACTCCAACTGGACCAAACCAACAAGTCATCCATCCATCCATCCATCCATCCATCCATCCACCCATCCATCCATGCCCCCAAGCCAAGCCTGAGAACCTCCACTCAGGCCTTCGGAGACTAAGCCGTGTGCTCTTTTCCACCATTCCCAGCTTATTTATGGAATGCAGCTTTGTCATATTTTTCCATAGCGCAATTTCCCCCTATAAATAGGCGCGTAAGGCTTGGAGAGTCGGGGTGGGAGTGGGAGGGTCAGTATCTGTTGTGGACACTCATCACCCCCCCCCCCCCCCCATCTTGCTCTCCCCCTATTTTTCCAAATATTTGAGCGCTGACAAATATAGTGTAATCTTAGGGCGATGGGAACCCATTGGAGAATGTCTTTATTCAAAATCTACCTCGAGTGAAAAAACGGAAGATAGTTTCCAGTCCAGTCAAGCCATTTTGACCCATTTTTCCATTGACACGGTCAGCCATGTTCCCCTGGTGCTGGTAGCCACTACATGTCAACTATTTATCTATCTAATCTATTTGTGTCTCCACTTGCAAACATTTAGACTGAAACCCTGAATACAAATCCCATGAAAGAATATTATTACTCTGTTGCTTGGGCTGCATTATCTGGAGGCATGAGTTAGGGGAATGTGTGTGTCTTTCTATGTGTGTGTCTGTGTATGTTTGTGTGTATATGTGTGTGTGTTATAGATTCAATAGATGAGGCATTTATAGTGCTAATATCAAGCAGAAAATCCATTGATCTGACTCAGTATGGTCACTTAATCTATACGCTGTATCCTTCATAGTAGTTTCATACATTTGATCTTTTATTGGGCATCGAATCACTATGTTCAACAAGTTGTAATAAGTTTTTTTTTTTCTTTGCATATTTTTCTGAGACAGATATATACGACGTATGAGTCTCAACAGAAGGGTCATCATATGGTCATCATGTGCACTCCTGCAGGAGGTAGGGCTTCACAGTCTCAGGGACACTTTGGCAATGATGGACACTGGCTGGAACCCATGACCTTCCAGTTAGGGGACGGTCTCTAAGTTACTGGTTACCCAGCTGGGCAAAAACACACACACAAACACACACGCTGTGTCTCTAACTTCACATAGTGTACAGTATTTGCCTCCTCTGATGCTTACTTTTCACAATAAGTTTCAGTCTATAACACAAAGGACTGACCAACCTAATCAGTCCTGGACAACAAGCTACACTACAACCTACGACCTGTAACAACATCAAAGAAACTACACACGGAATAATGCATTACAAACAATACACCTTATATCAGTTTTTCATTCAGTGTTCAGTGTTTCATTCATTTCTATTGTTGAAATGACTTAAATAATGACAAAAGAAAGCAACTTTACAATACTTGACTCCTGACACCAACCGACATCAACTGTGTGTGTGAGGACACAGTATGGAGACTGAAATGCCTGAGAAAGCCTGCCTGTAACTATGCACATTAGTTTTGTTTACTGTAAGTATTTGCACAAAAAGAAGTCTAGAAATCTCTTCAAATTTATGACTGCGTTTGAACATCAATAAACCACATTCATTTGCAGACATTAGTATAACTACCATAAACAAATGAGACCATCGCCATCACTCAACACTGTTTACATTGTGTGCTGCCGCGTTGGATTTCACAGGATATCTGCTGCATTGCTTTACAGCACAAAGGCAGATTGCTTTGTGGCACAAATCAGGAACTGTTTTCACTGTTTTGAAAGTAATAAACAACTTGATTGCAGTTCCACTATTCTAACTGCAAGACTTTGAACTTCACGTTAGCTTTATCTAGCGGGAATGCACATTCACTGTTATCAAGGGCTGTTTTTGGCTCTTATCCTTGTTCCTGCTCTTCAAAACAAACGCACGTGGAGCGACGCCAGGGAGGGGGGAGGAGGAGGGGGGACAAGTAGCAGCATCCTCTTTGCTACAGGAAGCAACAGGGTTTATGGGAAATGTGGTCTTCATTTTGAGAAACACAAAAACCTACACATAGCACCTTTAACAGTAAGGCAGGGTGGCCTAGTGGTTACAGAGACCGTGCTGTGCCCTGTTTAAGTGTGGCTGAACAAGACACCAACCCCCTACCTGCTCTATCATTTTAAGTCGCTCTGATCAAAAGCATCAGCTAAACAGCTAGAATGTGATAATCAACCTGATGATCAACCAGTCAAGCCTGGTGTTTGTGCTCTGTCGCTGATGCTTACTTCATCCTTTTTGCAATGTCTGTTTTTGGGCCAAACAATACAGTTAGCATGATATGGACTAATCAGGGTAATGCAGAGAGGTTAAGTCTGCTCACAGCTCCTAACCATCATTAAGGGGCCTTGGTCATAAGATCACTCTGCTGCTACTAGCCAGTGGTGTTTCACTACACACACGCACACGCACACACACAGGCCAACACGCATCCACACACATGCAGACACACACACGCACACACACACAGGCCAACACGCATGCACACACATGCAGACACAGACACACACACACACACACACACACACACACACTGCTGGAATAGCATTGTTGTTCATTCAGAGAAGCAGCTTGCTGTCGTAGCTGGCTGTGTTTGTTGTTAAAAGGTCCCCTGAGTGGAGATTCCAATGGGCCTCAGTCATAAGGAGAGGCATCAATGGGAAACTGGTGGGGATAAATGAATGGGCCTGTGGTCAGGTGCTGCTCCGTTATGTGAGTGCTGTAACTGCTGAATGGTGAGCACATCACATGAGGATGACAGAGATGGGGCGCGCTTTGAGGTGGCAAGACACATGAAAGGGGAACTGTGTCCATTATACATTTGAACTTGAAAAAAGTGTCTTCAGTCCAATAGATTTAGGTAAACAAAGCCAGTAGTCTGACCCTAACCATTTTTTCAATAGTGTGTGGCATGCTACAATTACAACTAGAGACTCTATATACAGTAGTAAAGAAATGCCCAGTGAGGAACTATTCTAATGCTAGCAATAAATGTGATAATTTCCGTTTTAACCACTAGCCTCAAATAGTTGATCTCTGCTACTTTCATTTGGTCCGGTTTGGGAATTCTCAGTCTAAATTCCACACAAAAATATCCCTTACATCAGGCTGGTTGTAGGCTGGTAGTGGTGAAGGGAAATGAATGAAGGGAGACACTGAACATCCCAATAGAAAGCAGCTCACATGGGCTCACATAGGATCCACTGATGGACATTAGCACAATTAATTGATATGTTTAAAGAAAAATATGCATGGATTAACTGTCATATAAATAACTTGTGCTTGATAAAGATAACTTACAATAGTTCTCTAGCATCTTTTCCAGTGTACAGTATAGGATATAATATTGATTTGTAAGTCTGAAAGACTTGTCAGAAGCCTGAAAGACTTTGAGGATACTTAGCAATAGTTGTCATAAGTCACTTCATATTGTGCTTAATCCTTTACTAGCCCATAGTGTACAGCGTGATATGAAGGGAAGGGCTGCTCCATTATCACCGACATATTGTCTAAACGAATACGCCCACTGAGTCTGGTTTGTTAAAATGAACTGTTTAAGCCTTGGAAGTGAATGATGACAACAATACGTCACACAGCGTCCTCACTACTGTAATCGTATCATTTGAGGGACTCTTCACATGTGACACAGAAAGAGCAAGCCAATCGAAACACCTGAAAACACACATTTTTGGCACCGAGTACTTACGGCTTTATAACTCATAATTAATACCTCAATAAAAACAATTAGCCGGGGCGAAATCCTTAAAGCTAGAATGAGCTAAGTACCCAATAAAAAAGCTCCCATGCTTTGTGCACTAAGCTGTGAGAATGTGGCCTGTTGGGAGAAAATAAAACCTGCAAGAACATCCTACATCTGATGATGTTTCTTTTCATTACTCACAATGTCCGCAAACAATCATCAAATCACAAACATCCATTAGTATTCACTTCTTTTGCATTTGCTTTCAAATAGGCTTATACAATGTCTCAGGTCTCAGGATAAGAATAATATGCTTAATGATTTCATGTTTTGTTTTGCTTTTTTGATAAATTAGTTTAATTACTGTGGTGTTTCTTGAACAAATTTGAAGTGTAGCTACATTCTCACACGCAGAACAGTTACAATACTGGACTATGACTGGCAGACATGACCAGCTCTCCCAATTCAAATAAAGAGTTAGTGAAGGCATTCCAGAGGGTGTGAAAAGCTGCACAATTAATTGTGTATACTTGTGATTTTAGTTTCCCCCATTAATAATTGTAGATTACTGGCATATCAGCAGCATAACCAGTTAAGTTGATATACAATGCAAAAGTAAAATATTTTTGTTTCAAATCGTCAAGACTTGTTGTGTAATCATGATTAACAATCATTATTACAAGACCAAAAAGAATCAGGATTATCACTTTACCCATAGCTGTGCAGCTGTTAAGGGTGTGTGATTTGCCTCACTGGAAGAATTTAAACAGGCCTTTAGGGAAGAGACCACATGCTGGAGTGATGTGTTTACTGGAAATAATATGAAATGACAATGCTGCTCAATCTAATTCAAATTTTGACCATGTGTGTTTTAAAAAGCCCTGAGAAAGAGAATGTTAAGGATTTTTAGAAGCTAGCCGACTGATCACCAATCAATCATTACTCGCAAAATCACACACAAGTCTTTTCAAAGTTGTTCTATTTCTCATACTTAATATTAGCTCAGCAATGCCAGTATCTGAAATGGTGCACATGCAGTGACAGCTTCATGCCCCATTGGCTTCTGCTAACAAGTGCTAACGGCTGGCTGGTGCCAATTTCCCCGAAACAAAAACACTGGTGTGAGAACTTTTCAAATGTCCTGAGAGATGGCCTGATTAGTGTCAACAGGCTTCTGCAGTCCTGAAACTTCCCTTTAATAATTAAATCCTATGGCAGCAGATAGGAGTAAGGGTAATATCTAAATCCTCGATCCTTTACCAAATTGTTTCATTCATTATTGATGTGTTTTACACAGCCGACTGAAATGAAACACTAACATCGCTACACTCCCACTGCTGAGCTCTGCTAAAGTCTCAGAAAGTAAGTTCCATCAGCTGATTGTAAAAAGCGCTGGTGTCTTTTGGGCCTGTGAAGGGCCCGTCTTGGGCTTTTCCTCCTGCCAGTAAATGGAGAGACAGACAGTGTGCCCGGTGTTATCAATGAAGCCAGCCCCTTGGCTCTCCAAAAAGTGCAGCTTGGAAGGCGTCCATGGCAGGGCATTAGGCCTGGAGGTTTGTGTCGTTTGTAATTTACAACACTGAGGGAAATGGGCAAGAGGACAATATGGGGAGAAGAGGGAGAGAGAGAAAGTGGAAGGAGGGGGATGGGACTTTGCTGCACAAGCAAGTGGCTCTGCTTCCCTGAGTGCGCTGCACAGAGCCTGGTTGCTAGACGGACCCAGCGAGAGGGGTTTCTGTCCCTCTCACAGCCACACACTGAATGGGCCTTATTTCTCTTCTCGCTTAAGGCCGACACAAATGAGCTGAAGGTATAGCTGGATATGCATACACAAGGTCTAAGTGCAAATGCAGAGAAAGAGTAACTGTGGGAGGAAAGGAGTGTTTGGATCTTAAGCAATTGAGAGCTGGGAAAATGAGAAGCGCCTATTGCACTATACTGTACTGTATACTATGTACTGTTCTATGTTTGATAGCAGCTAATAGCAGCTGTAGTGTACATCAAAGACTCAAAAGATGTCAAAAAGATGCCAGTAAATCAAGGTTGATGATTCTCAAAAAGACAAACATCGCTCTCGCCTTGTCCCACTATCTGACAATAGATATTCAATAACTCTAACTGTGTGGGAAAGGGGCATCAGATTCACTGCAGGCCTACAAGTTAGAAGGAATTTCTCAAATTTCACAGTCACAGGTAATAAGATATAACGATCACCATATCATTGTCATCATCATCATCCTCGTCATCATACAGCCACATAATAGCAGCAATTTCCTTTCATTTTTCAAGTATGACGTAATGCACAACACCCAAATTGCGACGATAATATCTTAAAGACATAAACAAACACGTCCACAACTTTTTCCTCTCGCCAGAGAAACAAAGAATATGGAGTTTCTAAGTTTTAGGGGGAAGAGTGAATAAAAATCCTTGCATCCAACTTAGAGGTCGATACCACTGAATTTCCAATTTGTATTAACATTCATTACAGTCGTTACTGTTCCGTATAGAGAGAGATGAGAGACAAGAGTTTGTCCCACTGCCAAATCTGTAATGACACGCCAATGTGCTGTGCCAATGAGACTGAATTAGAAAAAAATAGAAAAGGTGACTGTGAAAACACCCAGGAGGATTTTGTGGGGATATGGACACATTAAGTGGCTCAGATGTTACTACTGTGATAGAATGAAGATCATTTGGTGTAAGTAAACAAACAAGTGTTATATGACTCCACAAAGTAGATCTCCCACTAACTGCAAAAGGAGCACATCTGAGTTGTAGGCCTACATCTTGATGACATCACAGATTAGGGTCTTGATTTTGTGGTTTGGGTTGAGTTGTTCATGTTCACAGTATTGAATGAACAGTCCTTTCTAGGCAAGAGAAATAGTATGTGAGTTCTTAAATGGACTGGCATTACACTTTAAGTAAAACACAATAACACGCTGTATAATAAAATAAATTATACTTGAATTAAATATATATGAAAATACTGCAGTACTACCTCCCGCTCGTCAACTTTCTATTAAATTCAGGCATGCGTGTAACTGAGCACTAAGTTGTTGCTTGAACTGATTACAACGTGAAAACAAAGCTCCAATAGACCAAACACAGACAGCATGGCATATATAAAGCAGAAAACAAACCAAGGGCCAGACAATACTAGACGTATGAAGCAGTAAAGACTACATGGAACCTACTCCATAGACAATTATGTAGTTTTATGTTAATTTTTCTCAGCCCTAGTCTGTCTCATATATCAGTCCTCAGCTATTACAGTAATAGCTCTTCCGTCTTGTCAATTAAAAAGTCTACATAACCTGTTAATGCTTTTGCCCTTAAAAAGGTTAAAAAAAACAAAAAAACATAGGTCCAGTATGATCTGTGTTTTGGGAAACAGCTTATTAAAGGGAGCGTGTGGGTGGCAGCATTCTGGATTGCATAATAACACTCTTTTCTCAATAGTGCATGGCTACAGATCCTAGGCAACTTGTGCTGGAAGCAGGCTCAGCTCCTTACTTTCATCCGCAGCGTAAAACTACCAAAGCCCTACTTCAGGAATGAACCACCAGAGATTACAGGAACTGAGAGTCACTAATGAGTCATTGGTCAAACTCATAAAATGGGAGGATGTGAAGCATAACAAATATCCAAAACTGTGTTGTCAAAAGCCTCAGTGTAGCATTTGCTCCCTCTAGCTATTATGACAACTTGAGACAATAAGCATCGGTTAGTCATTTTCAATCGCTTAACATCCGATTGAAGCCAGTGGTGCAATATTTATGTAGGCAGCTAGAAAGATGCTACACTCTTTTGTGTTCCATAAGAAAAAGTAATTCCTATGATGAAGTAGTATCAAACATTACCGCTGAAGGGTTCATGTTAGGATCAAAACAAGTACTTCATACAGTATTTCATTTCATTCAAAGACAGCCAAAAGTAGTGCCTGATCTGACACATCTGACACACACACACACACACACACACACACACACACACACACACACACACACACACACACACCTCATTCAGGAGTTCTGTTAAAAATGTGCCTCAGAGAATTGTGAGCCATGCTTGATATCCTACTCACTTCCTTGGTACAATATGTGACTTATCCTTGACTGACTCTAGTGATAAAAAGAATCTTAGCAGGCATTCATAAAAGCCTCTACAATAAGCAGTGGAGTGAAGAGGACAGGTCAAAGAGGTTTAGATCAAAAGTCCTTCATAAAGGACATTTCAGACCATCTGCTGTTCATAGTAAAGTTTCATAATATCAAATTTTTAAGGCAATAGCAACTTCACTGCGATTTGTTTTTGAATACGCATTGGCACATTCTATCTTCTATTGAACCTTTTTCTGGCTACAGACGGGTTTGCCAAGTGGGGCAAATTTGGAGGCTAAAGTATTTTCCAACTATTGCCAAATGTAGCAAGCTGATACTGACACAATTGTTTGTATGGTGGACCACAGAAGCTGGAGTTGTAGGGCAGTATTGCATAATGGCATAGCCTACCTGGTTATACACTGAAGTACAAACAAACAAAGCATTCAAGCTTTACATTTTAGGACAGACATCTCTGAACAGCAAGCCAGGAGAGCTGAAGCCATGCACTGGTTTCTCTGAATGACACGGGTAGTATGGGGAGCCTGAACGTGTGAAATGTAAAGAAAAGTCATAATGCCAGATCAGACAGGCTTTGGGAATGCACTGTGCCTAGATTCACACTCCTCAATTGTGGTACTAATCGGGTCTTAAAGGCCTACTCCATGTTGTACCAGAATTTGAAGAATGTAGGCCAATTCAAAAGCCAGTCTTTTAACACAACAAACTTGGTCAAGGAAGACCAAGAGTTTAACCCGGACAATAACTGCATCACCCAAAGTCAGGACATGTTTTTACCAAACCCTATGCTAGTCATATGCATCTACTACCGTATGTTTTGCATCAAAATTACACTTGCAACTCAAAGTATGCTATCACTGCTGTGTCCTCTGTAGCACAAAGTAAAGTAAAAAGCAGACAACCTTTGATTCAAGGTAATCAGTCCTGATAAAGTGAGCTGTGTTCAAAGGGGTATCCCTCACCAGGAAACATAACTGTTCTTGCCAACATGACGCCATTTAATCCCAACACTTATTCCAGCGTTAGCACCAAGGGTTACCAGGCAAACACTCCGACAAGCTTTTCAGACATTTGCTATGATACACTACCAACAAATGCCCCGAAAGAATAAAACCATTTGAAGCAAGTCACATAGCTGCTGTCACTATTTCTACAAGGCCGACGGAGGACAGAAAAGACATGAGTTTCACTTTAAGACAAAGTACTGAGCAAGGAGTCTGCGGAGGCTGTTGAATCTGAATTAAGCATAGATTGGCCTATATTGCAGAAAGCGGGGAACTAGTTCAAGACGTGCCAGGCCTCATGTAGGCTCTTTTACACTGGGGACCTTGCTCCCAGAGACAAGTGAAGCACATATACCCCAGGCTATGATACACTGGTTCAACACAAGACAAAATAGCTTCACTGGCCTTGCCATGATGAGTAATCTTCACTGTTTACCATTGCATTATTCAGTAGGTTTTCAATTGACTGATGAATATTATTAACGTGAACAGAAAACAAATTAAAAAGTGAAGCCCTTAAAGGAATACTGCAGGGAATTGTTATAAGGACAGTGGCTCACACATCTGTCGTAACAATGCATAAAACACAATGTATATCACCGATATACAGTGCCGCATCTGAACCAACGCACACACCAAGTTTACAGAGTTTAAGGATAAGAAGAACTCAGCCCAATTGAATGTGTGTGTCTGTGTGTCCTGTGTTAGTAAGGCAGGGTCCCAGTCCCAGTCCCAGTCCCAGTCCCAGTCCCCCTCCTTATTCAAGTTAGGCAAGTGACCTGCCTTCCCCAGGGGCAGGAAGCGAGTGTTGGGGAGGAAAACCTGTGCATAACCTGATTAAGCAGTGACATTTCTCCACTTTGTCTGATCCCAGCGAAAACTTTCACACAGAAACTTTCTGCTCTTTGCCTCGCCTCGAAGGGCCAGCTGCAGTGCATGGTAATGAGTCAACGACTTACTTTCATTTTCACTGACGGAATTATCAGAAATGACTTCAACTTGGAGGGGCGGCTGATTCGCCCTTTCTGTGCGTACTACTTGGTTTGGCCCCAAATGGCACACACTGACTCACTCATTAATCGGTAAACCTGCAGCTTGACAAGCGGCCCCTGGATGACAGTAATCGTTGCAATCACAGACGGAGAGCAATTAACGAAAGGGTCAGAAGTTTCCAGAAGGGTGTCTGTCTCAATTAAAAGGCTCCAGAATGAATACGGCTGTAACCCCTAACCTAGGCCTTGGCTTGACCCGGGCAAACTTTAGCATAGGCACACCGCTGGGGTCCAGATCTGTTTTGTGCTAATTACTTAATCATTGTTTTAATACCACACTGTGTGTCTGGAATGCCAAAAGCAAACAATGTTGAGTAAAACAACATGAGTGTAAGAGGCTCACCAAGAAAATATAGTGCATCTTCAATATTTGATGCTCTACATTTGCCATTCTGAGTTACTTTGCTTTCCTTTCTTTTATGGCAAAACTAGCTCACTGTTGTTACTGAGTAGATTATCTTGTTCGGCCAAAGTAAGCTTTAATGAATGAATGAATGAGTAAATTAAGGAATGTTGTTAAATTGGGAATACGAAAGTAAAAGCATCCCCCATAAATCCACAAATCTCCAGAGAAATAACCTCGCCATTACAAAATCTCTCAAAAGTCCAGATCAAATGCAAAGCAATGTCAAAAGCTTCCCAGGTGCTCCGGCACACTGTAGTATATGAGACCAATGCAGGTCTCTTACTTTTTTTATACCAGACTTCAGACGACTGTGCAGCTCCACAAGCGGCATCAAATTAATTAACAATGACTTACAATACAAAGCACTTTGAACTGAGTGTGCGCTGCGAACAGAGCCAGATTGACGGGAAACTTTGCCCCGGCAGTCCTCCCTAAAACAGTTGCTTATGACTTCCATGAGAAGCTGAAAGCGAATTCCCTCTGGAGCCGGGCCAGCCGCAGGAACCCAGAGACGCACTGACACCCCATTCACAACTACCAACACTGTGCCTCAGACACTCCACATCACAACTGGAGATTTATGATGAAGTGTGTTGGCAATAGTCTTTTTGTGGAAGGTAACAAACAGTATTCACAAAACATGGCTGACTTGGGAAAACAGATACACCCAAGCTCATATTAGAAATTGTTTCAAAAAAGTTTAAGTACTTGAGGTGTTAGGTGACTTTAACTTGGAGACAGCATTCTACATCCTATAGGTTTTGTTCCCAAATGTATGAACCACATTCAGATCTGTCTGCTGTTGCCCAACTCAGCTCAATTTAGATTAATGTGTCAGACTAGGGCTGGGTGATATGGACAAAATTATTATCATGATAATGATAAGAAATTGTGTTGATAGCGATAAAGAACAATATCTGCTGACGTATGCAAAATCATGTTACAATAAATAATGAAATTGATGTTCATCACATTGAGCTGTCATTTTCAAATAATATTTCCTAGTTTGTTTCTGATTTCATGTTGTGATAGATTTTAATTATCATTTCCTTATTATAAATAATTTAGACAGCAGAATTGTGTATCACGATAACTCACGATATCATTATTTAATCACAATATGATTCTATTGAAAGACAATTAATTGTCCAGTTATTGCCCAGCCCTAACTAGAACCAGAATAAGTTTTGCTTTTCAGGTCGTAACAAATGAAGATGGTCACTGATCCAGTGATCCTGCATCACCACACTATCCACATTCACGATCAAATTGTTCTGACTGCTTCCTACAACGAACATTGATAATCAATTTTGTGAGAGCAGAAACTGCAGTTTTTTCAAGATAATTCTGCAGTCTGTTGCTTTTGATCAGGGTTAGTTGGATGTCTGCTGAAAAACTCAACCTGGGTGAAGTCTTTCTCAGTCTCTCTTTAATTTTAATACCCACTTCAGTTCATTTACACTCAAAAACACAGTCAGGCATACACACACACACATACACACATACACAGACATGCACAAACCTAAAAAGTTCAATGAACATTTTGCAGTCATAACACTTAAACAGAATGTCAGAGCCATCGGTTGTTCAAGCATGGTCAACTTTAACAAGGCAGAAGGCTGTGGTAAACGAGGTGAGAGACACTGAAAGTCATAATTGGTCATAATGTTGCTGCTGTATTTGTTGCTTTGTACCTTTGTTCAGAAAAATAACCAACCAGCTCAAGAGAACTGCAGGATCTATTTTCCCCTGCTGGTTAATGTCTGTAAATAGTCAACTGTGATGAAAACAAACAAAACCCCCAAATAGTATATTATGTAATGCTAATTTGGCGGGGAGAACTAGACCTAATTTCTGGTAATGGAGCTCATTGATTTGTTCTCTTTTTCTCCTGATTAATCCTCTTATAGGAAAAGCAAATGTTATAATGACCACGCAATACATCAATCACGCTTTTTCCATGTTTTAAATAATGCCAAATCAATTGCGAACCACGACAGGCCCCTTGTGTCCATGTATCATCGGGCTGCTCCTTGCTGCATGTTTGTGCATCTGTCATTATGAAGAAATGAGAAGCTCGCACCAAATCTACAAACACTGTGCCAGTAATAACTTAGTCAGAGGCAACAAGGGGGGGGGGGGGGGGGGGGGGGGGGGGGGGTAGCTATGCAAAACATCAGGTAAACTGTGGGTGAGGTAAACATCTTTCTCAAATGCCATGCGCATACACACACACACACACACACAAACACACACACACATACACAGCACACAGGGGGCTTGAGGGTGTTAGAGGCTGTTATTCATTATCCACACGACTGCATTCCTGGGGCTGGACAAAAGGAGTTATCGCCACCATCACTCAGAGGCAAGCACAAGAGAGGGAGAGAGGGATTTAAGCAGGTTCTCAAACAAGATGCCCCCACCTGATAACCTTAGCACCGCCGTTGCACCATTCCCACATGTCCTAATGCATTCACAAATCAGAGAGAGAGAGAGAGGGAGAGAAAGAGTGAGAGATGGAGGGAGAGAGAGAGAGAGAGAGGGATGGAGAGAGGGAGGGAGGGAGGAAAGAGTAAAAAGTTGAATGAATGGAGAGATTGAGGGGAGAGGAGGGCAAGGTAAGAGAAGGAAAGCGTAAGTGAGACAGAGAGAGAGGGGGGGAGAAAGAGAACCGTGTGAACATTAACACGGAATGGAAGTGATGGAGAAAGATAACGACGTCCCCTTTCCCTCCCCTGTGCAGGAAGCGGCCAGAGAGGCCGAGGCAAGTGCAGCTCACTACTGATGTGGCTGCTCCGCCAGGCAGGCCAGATAAGAGCGCCGAGTGCCAAAACACCCCCCTCCTGCCCTTTTTCCTTTAGGACCTGGAATTTCTTGTGAAATCTTGAGGGGGGGGGCAAGAATTCTCCTCCTTCTTTCATTCCTGAAAATCAGGTTGCAAAGTTTTGCTAACTCACACACCTTGACCTTTCAGTGTGCAGAGCAGCAAGAGCATTTACAGTGCGCTTCCGCAGAGATTGGAAGGACAAGGCTTGTGTTATATTACAGTATCACTGCTATTACATAACTCACCTGACTTTCCTCCCTCATCCCTCAAGGGCAAAGCTCTTTGTGCACTGACCTTTGTCACTTGAGGGAGGACAGACATCAAACTGCACAGTTTTCTTTAGGGAAGTTTCTATCTGACTTGTTTATCTGTCTTCTAGTGAGTTTAATGTGTAATTGGACATAATATCTCCACTTTAGGTGACAAGGGTTGATGTGAGTGTACATGATTATTGATGAAAGTTTGGATAGCAAGAAAAATATTGAGAGAGGAGTGTGATTCAGGTTCAGGTTAAATAAACTGCTAGTAATCTGCTCAGGACCCCATTTATTTGCACTTATTCCTTCTGTCAAGCGCGCAATATCATCTCTGGTAACCTGCGCACTTTACGCACGGTAAACTGGCTCACCTTTTTTAAACTCCTCCAGCATTGCGTCCAACTTGGTGTCATTGAACACAAAATGCAACGGGTGACTGTAAAACTTTGTGATGGTTTTGAGCGGGGTGCAATCATCTGGGTCCACGAATGCCAGGTCCTTCACGAACAGCAGGTCCACAATGTTGGACCTCTCGCCCTCGAAGACGGGGATGCGCGTGTAGCCGCTCTTCATAATCTCGGACATGGTGTTAAAATCGAGGATGCCATCGCCGGGGATCATGAAGCAATCTCTCAGCGGCGTCATCACGTCCTCCACGGTCTTAGTCCTAAGCTCCAGCGCGCCCTGAATGATGTTCAACTCCTCTTTCACCAGATCATTATAGGGGTCCGTCACCCGCAGCATCTCCAGGAGCTTCTCCCGGTTGTACACGGTTCCTATCTCCTGGCCCAGCAGATAATCTAACAGTTTGCTCACCGGGTAGGAAGCGGGAAAAGTGAGCAGCATGAAGAACTTGGTGAGGAATATTGTGTTTGCGCCGACGGCGAGGCCGTGTCTGGAGCAGATGGCTTGTGGCACGATTTCTCCAAAGATGACTATTCCAATGGTGGACATTACCACCGCGATCAACCCAGATCCAGCGATATCATCCAGCAAGATGGTCAGCGTGGTATTCACCAACACGTTCCCAAGGAGAAGTGAACAAAGCAAGTAATTCCCTTGGCTCCTGACGGGCTCTATTTTTTTGGCATAATTCTTCTCCCTTTCCGTGCCGCAATTCTGCACTATCTGCAGCTCCATGGGGTCCAGAGCCATCAGCCCCAGGTTCAACCCGCTGAACATGCCCGACAGACAGAGCAGCATGGAGATGAAGATGACCTGGAGCCAGAAAGGCAGCAGAAACTTTTTCTCCTCCACCACTATCACTTTGGTGTCATCCCCATCGTGATAGATCCAGGTGTTCTCCGTCCACGGGTCGTGCATCCCGGCCACGGCCGGTGTGGAGGTGGCGATGCAAAGGTAATACGCTTTACTCCTTTCCGTCTTTCGTAGAGGTTTGACCTCAATTTCAACTATTCCAGACGTCTTGCGGTTTAGGATGATGTTGGGTAATATAATTATATCCGAAGTCCTAATACCGCAGGGATGCAAGCCAGACGTGTCCTCTTGGCTCTGATTATCCCCCGAGGAGCTGTCAATGTTCCCTATCGCTCGGGTCCGCTCGTGTTCCGTAAAGGCAATTTTGGACCAGGTCTCGTTGTTGATGTTTTGCCCGTACACCCTTAATTTCACCCGAGACCGCTCACTCACCCGCAGGTAGCCCTTATCCATGAAGGAAATGTCGTCCGTGTCCTCCAGTCGGAGCCCGATGATGACCGTCTCCTCGGACCCTTCCTTGCCACTTGTCGGGATGACAAAACAGCCAGTGACAGTTAAGAAAATCATCGTCAGAGCTCGAACCCGGCTAAGTGACGCCATTTTTGCAGCGGTGGGTACTGGGGATGACGGTTCTGCCATATTGATAACGGGCAACCAACCTCCTGAATGAAAAAGGCTTTTAAAAATCAGAGCCAATCGGAGTCCGCCTTCATCTCCGCCGAGGGTTGCCGTGACTTGTGCATCGGGACCTGCTTGTTTCCACTACGCGTCCGATACTGATGACTCCCGAGCGCAGGCTATGGGCGAACTCGTGCCTCCCCTGATGTCCCCGAGACAGGCGACGGCGGCATCCAATCCGGCGGCGCAGTTGACCGGTGGGCGGGGAGTTCACAGCCTCTTCAGCGAATCAAATTCCAAAACAAGGGTACCTCATGTCAAGAGAGAAAGACAGGACTCTCCTCGTGACTTTTTAAGATATATTCTACTATAGGAGGCATCCAATGTACTGTACATGATGGACGTGTTGAGTCAGAATTTGATTCAGCCGTGGGACGAGTTGATGCGCCTTTATCCTCATCCAGAGACTCAAAACTATCTTCCCTATAGCATAATATTACACAAGGTATTGCTGACTAATTATCAGTGGCCAATAGTTCAATACTGCAGTAGTGCAATAGTGTATTCTTTGGGACAACATACATATGTGTTACTTCTCAAGAAAACATGCTATGTTAATGACAATACATTTTAACATGTTATTACCATCTTGTGTGGACAAGTAACACAAATGTATGTTGTCCCAAAGAAGACAGGTGTGTTTAAATGACACACCCATGTGTAGGCCTACTATGCTTGTTCTACATGTACTTGTTAATCACATTATGTAGCTTCCCCTCGTTTTGTGCCATGCTTAAAAGCACTCCATACAAGAAGTCTGGCGCAAAAGAGTCCACGATTTCACCCAGAAAAATAATAATATACTTGTTAAAATAGGAAATTCAATGCATTGAAAAAGTTTATTGAAGCAGCTATAGTTAAGATCAAATTAAATATGATAATAAACACTGTCACAGCACTCACACTATGCACACAAATGATCAATCAACTACTCACACAAATCCATCACATTAGAGCAGCTGTCATTGTCAGGCAAAGGTGAGATAGTGATGAAGGTAAAAAATCAATAACATCATAGGGAAATTTTAAAAAAGCGTGACAAGGGGAAGACCCACACTGTTCTACAGTTTATAATCTTGTTGAGGATTATTGAAAGATTTTAAATCTTCACAATGATTGTTTGGACCTTGCCTTGACACAAAGATTTCAGTTGATTTATGAAACATATGTTAATATAGAGTGCACAGGGTTTTTTAGGGAAAATTATAGTGCATAGTGTGTATCTTAAGGGTATAATTGGCAATTGTACACTTCAGATAACGCTGGGCGTCTCAAGGACCCCACCCACGTTTGTCTGTCAATGAGGCATCCTTTGAATTTCTGAATTCTTATTTGAAATGTTAAAACACAGTACAATGACAAAGCATAAGGCAATAATCAATTCCATACATTTGAATTAGTATCATTTAGCATTTTGCAGTATGATGTTGGGCCTCCATTTCTCTGCTCTCTCTCTCGCCCCCTTTTCACTTGCAGCAGGCAGCAGACTGTGTGCCGCAGCATCCCCCTGTGGCTGGACCTGGACTTCCTGTCCCCAGTTGCTGGATCAGCTCAAAAGGATTCACAATGCCCGCCTGCATGAACAATTCAACATATAAATCATAAGGTATTCAAAAACCACAACCAGATCCATGTTGATATTCCATGCACAGTTCCTCCAAAATGGATGAATTCATATAAACACTCATATATGCATTCCATTCTTTGAAATATCTCAGGTGTGTTCTCTTGTTTTTGGGCAAGTTGAATTTTGTGTATAATATATGTATCAGGAAACATGGTGTTGAACAGTAAGCCTTTGAATTTATGGCTACTGATTTATGGCTTTTATCAGATATTGGTTGTTCATTATATCAGAATTTCACAGTAGCTGTGCTTGTACACAGTGTATGAACAAGACCAAAGGCTTTTTATTACTATTATCACCCGTTAGCCACATTGATTAGAGAACAATGTCTTAAGCTTGATTTCACTTCAAAGGGACAGTCCAAAGGTTAAGACCTGGGATAAATGTAGATAAATCACTAAGATATTACTTTTTTGTCCTTCTGTGTCCAATTCAAACAAAATTGCAAATCCCCCAACTGCAGAATGAAAGTATCATGAATGAATTAGGGATCAGGGTGCGCGCTGAAAAATGTTTTGCGGTGTTTGCAGATGCATGTGTGTGTGCACAGAATGACCATGAGAACTGATAAGATGGCATTCCATTAGCTGAGAGGAGAACATTCCTTCCTGTTCAAGGTTCCCCAGCATGACTCCACAGTCTGGTTATGACTCCAAGACAGCTGCTTGACCTTGTGCGTGTGAATGTGCGTGTATGTATGTTTGACTGGGTATGTGCGAGCGTGTGTGTGTGAACGTGCGGCATGCATCTTGGTGCACGCATGCGTGTGTGACTGCATGCACAGTTAGACAGCGGGGCTCTCTGGGCGTGTCACACAGTCGAAGCTGACACTACAAGCATACTGACCTCTAGTGCTCAAAGAAAAACCAAGCAAAGACATTTCCACATCCAGGAATTTAGCTGCGGCTCAAGAGGATGGTTACGGCGCTGACCTTAGGCTTGACTCCGCAGGGCTCACAGGGGGCTCCCGGTGGCTGGAAAGTGAACTCCTTGGCAAATCTGGAGCCGCTCAGGACGCCGGCCACCTCGCCGTCCACCTCCACTACTTCACCGACCTGTGAAACACACCGACACCCCGCGTGATTTACCTACATGTGCGAAAGGCATTTAGCGGCTTGAGCTGTTCCACAGTTGCGCTGCAGCAGCTACTGACCTTGAAGGTGTACTGACAGTCAAAGTGGAAGCTGTGCTCCACCCCTGTAATGTCCCCGTTGTATATGACTTGACAGGCCTTTTTACTGTCTTTAGGGACCTTGAACAGGCGGTATGTGGCAGAGACAAACTTGAAGTCCCCTGCACCTCCAGAACAGGCAAGAGAGAATTCATTAATGCCCAAAACAAGTCAACCAGACATACTATCAGCTGTAATGCCTCAGTGGTGTTTATCCATTAACTGATCAACTCACAACAGAATCTGGGGCTGGGTTGCACCAACACAGTTTAACTTAATCTAAACATTAGTGATAATCAGAGTTTTTTATTAATTTACATGATCTAAACCAATTCATTCAAACTTCATTTGACAAAGCCTTTAATGGAGTCAGGACTGAAGGAGAGACATTACAGTAACTCAAAGCTTGTTGGAAGAATATGAAAATGAAGGCATTATTATTACACTCAAATGGGTTGAGTTATTTTTCTTCTTATTTTTAAACCACTTCATCTGTCAGTTTTAAATTAAAGGATTAAAGGTTTTGGATTAAACTGGATTAAAACATTTTGGATGAACATGATTTAAATTGGTTGAAATAAAAAAATAAACTGATGTTTATAAGAAGGTTTAAATTAAATCTTGTTTAGCCTTAAATAGGTTTAAAGTTTGGTGCAATCCAGTTTAAAAGTTACTCCTTGTTGATGCAACCCTAAGTATAGGGTTTAGAAACATAAATAAACAAATAAATAAACAATTCACACCCAGGATGTCCTGCAGTTCCTTGTTGCCCACGGTGATGACGCTGGCGGTGACCAGCCGTGGCGGGCTGAAGCCGACCGCCTCAGCCAGCTGCAGCAGATCCTCCCACCACAGCGCTCCACCAATACACTCGCCTGTCAGGATAAAGAACTGTGTGACCGCTTAATAGTGTTAGCTTGACATTTTCTCATATTTATTGGCAGGTGTCTGTGACCTTTATGGTAGTAGGATATTACTCTGACGTACCCCACAGGACTTTGTGATTTTTAATTTCATCTGATAGTCTTCCACTGCTGTAGACGTCACTGAAGTACAGCTCACCACCGTCCTAATAATCAACAGTGGAACAGTAGAGAACGTTTATGCAAACTAAACAGCTTAATAGGTTTAATATCATGATTAAGTAGATGTTTGTCTTTTGTCGAGGCATTCCACCGTCTTTTCATACTTTGTGACATTTGATTTATAGAGAGATTAAGAGGCAAAAGCAATAATCAAAGTGTACCTTGAGCACACGGTAGGCTTCAGTCAGCACCCGCTTCTTGTCTGGAGAGAGATTCACCACACAGTTGGAACTAAGTGACAGAAGAAAATCAAAACACTTCATCAAAATTTGTTTGAGTGGTATCTCTACAGTTACATAGTATTAAACTATAGGGCTGGGCAATAATTCAATTTTATCGTTTATTGTCTTTCAGTGGAATAATATTGTGATGATATGGTGGTTTTGGGATATTGTGACGCACAATTCTGCTGTTTAAATTGATGATAACAAGAAAATTTTATTTAAAAACTCAAAAAAAAATGAGGTATGGTAGGAATATTATTTGAAAATTTCAGTTTTGTTTGACATCACACCTAACATTTGGTTCAATGGGATGAACATCAATTTGATTATTTAATGTGATTTTGAATATGTGATATATGTGATCTTTTTTTCGATATTGATATATATATATATATATGTCGAAGAAAATCCTTATGACTATCGATTGATTTCAACCATATCGCCCAGCCCTACTAAAATATGAGAGAGAGAGAGAGAGAGGGAGAGAGAGAGAGAGAAAAGAGAGAATACACAGCTCAAGCAAGCAAGCAAGTATGTTGTGATATCTTACATGATGATATCAAAAGAGCTCTCTTCAAGCCCAGCCTCTGTCAGTGCCTCAATGTAGCCCTGGACAAAATTGACATTGGGTTTCTTGTAGCCAAACTCTTGCATGTGGTAGTCCACATACTTCCTGGACACTTCCACCTAGAAAAGAACACAGACTTGTGTGAAAGTTCCCTGCATGGGAAGCATCGTTTTTGACAAGGGTCCTCAAAGGGACATCTTTACATCGGCCACCTGTGCTTATTTCACCTTGAGTGGGTGATGATAAAACAGCAGCTTGCAATTTGTCTGAAGAGGCTACTGAAGCCAATCAGCCTGTCATACTGTGGCACTGATGTACCTGGTCCTCAGTCATGTCAATGCCGGTGACATGGCCGCTCTCGCCCACCAGCTGGCTCAGCATGTAGCAGTCCCTCCCACTTCCGCTGCCCAGGTCCAGTATCCTGCTGCCCTCCAAGCACTCCGGCACCACCAGGCCGCAGCCATAGTACCTGGGGAAGAGGGAAACACATTGCAGGGATTCGCTACAGGGTGAAGAAGTTACATGAGAGTAAAAATGGCGGTCAGAGTCTGCATATGCGTGTGTGTCTGTGAGTCAGTGCTCTGTGTCATGCACACCATGTTGTGATTGTACTTCTATATAGACTCAAAGTGTAAATACATCTGAAACAACACCAAACATATATATCCTTTGCATGTAATAGTCACGTGAAAGTGCACCAGCAGCCCACTTACTTGGCGCTGACTTCAGGATGCACCTTCTTCAGAGCCTGGCGGATGAAGGCAGGGATGGGCTGGCCCGAGCTCACACAGGCGTTGCTCTTCAAGTCCGAGGTTTTCTTCAGCACGTTGCCATAGTAATCCTGAGTCCGGACAGAGTCTACTTAATCTGGCTCCTTATCGTGGGGCCATAAATCAGTTTGCACATAAATCAGTTCATAAATCAAGTTATTTACTGCATCAACTTGGGTAAGCTGTACAGTGAGTTGATTGTTGCATGAATAAAGAAGTAGTGTGCACAGAACATTAGCAGCCTACTTCCAAGTTGTTTTATAGATAGATAGATAGATAGATAGACAGATAGATACTTATTGGTCCTTTCGTAAATTCATCATGTGCCATACAGCAATGAATGATGGATGAAACAACACTATTCTGACTACTGATTAAAATTAAAGGGCCCTAGCTAAATCAAGGATATACTACTGACATGTATGTTTAACCAGTGACACACTCTACCTTGACATCCGCATGAATGGTGGTATCAGCGAAGGACTTTTCACACGCACTTTAAAAACAAAACAAACAAGACATCGTTATCAGCAGGCGACATTTAATGACGCCTTTTCAAAATCATATTATGTCCTATTTTCACGTCATTTCAAACTGTACACACTACGGCGTTTTACAAGTTATGCTCCACATGTTTAAGGTTACAAATGAAGTTATTTATGACACGCACCTATAAAAGCTCGTATTAAAGTAACCAATAAGAACCTAAAGGTACCGCCGGCTTGAGAATAACAGAACGCCGCTTGTTTCTATAACAACTGAAAATGACAGTTTGTTTGATCTTATAAACGTATTCTTACCGCTTTCCTTCAGCCATGGTCAACAATGAGGCTAAGTCCAAAGTCTGCAGAAGAAATATTGCTTCCTACGTGTTTATCGTCAGGCTGCACAGTATGTTTCCTTCCGGCTCGAGAGCTCCCCCTGCCGCTCACTCCCTGGAACCACAGTTGGACCCCGCTGCAGTAAATGCAGTCCAGTTTGATATTATTTGGGTGGCTTGAACCAAAACTGTCTATGTCTGAAGAAATGTTTGCATGTTTATTGCAATTTCCAAGCTCAGTCATTCATGTTACATTTCTTTCCATAAAGCTTTCTGCATTGTCTTTATTCTTTTGAGCAGCGCTACAAAACTTGGTTTCTTCTCATCATTCCCTCCATCACCCCACAATAAAAAGACAATCACTCACTCTGTACTGAATAAAGGCATAACAATCCGCATAAGTTTAAAAGGGTATGTTTATTGAACATACATCCATCTTGGCTGTTGTAATAAATGGCTTATGAACAGAACATCCAACGAATATGTGCAAAACCACCTTACACACCCTGGTGAGGAAACAAAAAAAAAGTCTTTGGCAAGATGCCCCTGATCTTGTTAACATGTTGTCTATATTATTTTGTCAAATGCACTATTCATGTACCCTTCAGGCATTTCACTTCAGGATAAGTCTCAAGAAAGGCAATTCTTTTCTCAACAGAAAAATACCCATAACGAGAAAACAATCTTTCCATAACAATAAAGCTAATGATTCCATGTTTGAAGTGTTAACAAAATTTAAAGTAACTATTTGGTTCACAAACATGTCACAGAACATTGTACACAATTTGCGAAGAAAAAGTGGTTTTGATAGCTTTTACAAATCCAAGAATTTCCAAAAGATTCAGCGGTTATGAAAAATAGCTCATCTTTGTACTTTATGTACCACAATTACAGAATATTATTTTCTATCTCACAAAAAAAAAAGCAGAAATATTTAAAGCACTTGAGGATGTGTTCAGGCTTTGATGGGTAAAACACAATCAGCTAACTCTCAAAGGAGAAAGTTCACATGAAACACATAAAAGTTTCTAGGTGTGATTCACACTTGTGCTGGAAGATTACTACTTTTATCATTTTCTGTTGACACTGTCTGTTAAGGTATGCATTTGTGAGACCACTGGCTGAAATATTTGTGCTTTGTAGACACTGCAATGTGTGCAGGTTTGAAGGTGTTCCCAGGAAATTCTGCAAAAAAAATGGCATTGGCATGACACAATCACCTCTGCCATTTCAAGCTCATTTCAGATTGCGGGCACACAACGATTCAAACACAAAAAATATACTTAAAACAAAAGGTACTGTAACTCTATGTGTAATGGTTTCACATAGCACATTCATTGTCAATCAACATCTATTAAAGCTTCATTAAGATTTGTAACATTAATATACTGGGATTATGATTTATATTATGATTGTATTAAGACTTACAACCTTTCACAGAGGAGCTTCATCCATTGAACTGACATTTGATATGTTTCAATGCTTGAAGTCTTACAATCTCTATTCTTTGTGTTTTGCAGTGCTGCATTATAGATATTGCTTGTTAACTCTTGTACCATTCACTGCTCCCTGTGCCAAAAACCTTTTGTCTATCATCAAAAACAAACACTGCTCAAATAATATCCCCAATGTTGAGTGTGCCCTCATTCTTTGTAATAGATATTTGATTCAACGATAACCCACCGACTGGTCTGAGCGCAGTGGCCCACCTACAAACCAAGTGTCTATTTAATAGTTTATCTGATTCTTTATTATGTTTCCCTGTCTTTCCCTGTGTAATATTTATTTTTATCTCAATTCATTTTATTTTGATCTATTTCCAACCCCCCTGCCTCTTCAAGAGGCCTTTTGCCTCTAACCAGCCTGTAATTGTAAATTAAATTATGTTTTTAATTGACCCGTCTGGTTAAATAACCTTAAAAATAATTTGTGCACAAGTTCTGGTCATTTGCTCAAGATCAATGGCCATTATGTGATCAAACAACTTGAAATTACGCGTAATAAGGGGTGAATATCGGAGTAATCAAGTATAATAAATATACATTAATGTCACTGATCTATTTTTCTACTGGGAGTTTGGAAGCATTTAATCTGTTGAGGCAGCCAGATTAGAGTGAAAATTACATTGTCCAGTTGACAATTTTGAAATCGATCTGCATGGATACATCAGGAGATTGTAACTATAGTCTAGCAGAAGAATGTTACACTTGTGCTAGTATCAAAATCCTATACATAGAGTGTTCAGTCTTTTTCTATGGCTGGTGAAGGTGGTAATCTATTGAAGCCGCTGACACAGATTTTGAGGTTTGAGGTTGCCCATCGCAGCTCTAAAAAGCTTCATATTTTTTCTTGGTCTCTGTACTACGTTTCTTCTCAGGGTCAATTTCACTGATACCTAACATTGTTCGTCAAAATTCCGCATTTTTTGGGAGGCACACAGTGCAATCATTCGTTCACTGAAGTAAAAAAAAAAGATGGTCGAAGGACCAACAAAGTGGATCTGTTGTATTCACCATTGACAATTCACAGAGGTCTATGTAGTCTTACAGATTGTTTTCATGTACATCAACAGAGCAGAAAAAATACTTTGAAACACACTAAGAAACAAATCACGTACTGCAAATTAAGACTGAATTTATGGATTACATAGCATTTTTCTGCTTTGATTTTTTTTTAAGCTAAAAGCTCCATTTTCAAAGTTAAATACATTTTGTGCAAAATAGGAATTGCTTCACATGAAGATTTGTTAATGCACTTATACCTCTCTATCACTAGCAGGGTAGATAGAGAGTAACGAAAATATAAACAAGGCCGAGCGGTTTTTTTAATCGCTGAAAAGCACTTTAGAAGCATGAGTCTAATGGGACATCCCACACAGTCTTGTTCTAGTGTCCCTGTACAGTATCAGCTTGCATAAACACACATTGTGGTGATTCGACATTGCACTCATCCACAATGTTCCTGCTCTGTGTGATTTTACTAAGTACTTTCCTGCCTGCCAGAGAACGGGATTGCAAAATTGTTGCAATTGGTTGCATGCACCCAGTGAGTGGTGCTGCATACATCCTGGGCAGTGAACGTCCCGTCCTGACGTCACAACTCCAGCTCCAAGTCTTTAACTTTGTGTCGCTAGATTCCTCCGTATGAGAAGGACAACAAGCCGTAGAAGAGCTGTGTGTATGCAGTATGAGCAGTCTCAATTGACACAGGCTGTTAAAGGGCTTGTATCACCCAAACAAAGCTCACAATACACAGGTTAAGGCCACTGTTCCAGCTGGGGAAGGGGCGGGCTTTCTCAACATCATTTTTAGTTGAGATTCCACTTCCTACTCGCATCACCCACAACTGTTTTATCTAAGATGCACACATTCATAGAAATACACACTTAGAAAGCACTTCGTCTTAAAACATTTGCTCAGAAACAATGCCTTCTGTACCCCCTCTCCAGGTTCTGTTCACCCCTCTCCAAGTGCTCTCTCTCTCTCTCCCTCCATGACAAAGGTGTGTTAAGATCAACTGTGTTTCAGCCCTGGGGCTCAGTGCTGGTGCTGTGGTGCGGTCCCTCCTGCTCGCTAATGGTGTGGAGGAGTAGGCACACGGGAGGGTGGAGCGAGGCGCTGCTTATCTGGTGAGCTGGCTGAGGGCTTCCTGACGGCCCGCGCGTGACCCGCCTCTCCGGCCCCCCCAGCGCCTGCTCCTCGTCCACGCCAAAGGAAGCACGGTGACCGCAGCTGTCACAGAAGTCGCCGGCCTCCTCCCCTTCCCCCTCCCCCTCCTCCTCGTCTCCCTCGCGCCCCAGCAGGCTCTCTAGCTCCCTCAGCTCCTTGCCTTCCTGGCCTATCCCCCCTGCTCCGCCGCAACCGCCGCTCCCACGCGTGCCGCACACGCACACCTCAATCCCCGAGTCCCCTGTGAATCGTCTCCTCCTGCCGCTGGGGAGCCGCTCTTTGTCCTCAGCGCAACCCTCTGACACCCCCAGGTCCTTCAGCAGGGGGTCCTTGCAGGAGTCACTCCCACCTCCACCCCTTTTCTCCTGGCTGGTGAGCCCCTCCCTAGTGAGCCCATCCTGCAGCCCGTCTGACAGTAGTATCATGCCTGAATCTTGTGCTGTCTGCAGAGGTTTGTTGTCAGGTTTGGGCCTGAAGCCTATGCTGGGCGGCTGCGGCTCCTCCGGGCTCGGTCTGGAGCACAGGGTGTCAGAGACTGGGGGCACCGGAGTGGGCTGGATGACCGGACAGTGGCCCTCCTGCTGCTCAGTGGCCAGTGGACTAGAAGCCACTGAGGTTGGACCCGTGTGTAAGGCACTGTACGGAGGGGGAGGAGTAGGGGGCCTGTTGACCACCTCTTCATAGTCGGGCAGGAGGTAGTTTGGGAGAAACCCTGAAGGTGGACAGGAAAAGAAAGACAATTAACAGCTTAAATGTGTATATTCATTGACAAGATGTACACAATCCCCCTGTAGAGTAATACATTTAGCATGGAAAGCACTCGTGTTAACAAGTGTTAGGTTCTTTTAATAATAAGACTGTCACAGCCCTAAAGACCCCACTGTGACCTAATCGAACTCACCAGGTCATATCCCATACATAATCCCAACAACAGCCAGAGGGGGGAAAAACGTCACAACACTTGGGGTTAAAACAAACTCATTTCTAGGTCAATTCTGTGCTGAGGGCCTGAGCAGCACTGTGCGAGATGGTGTTGCAATATTGGCAAGGGACCAAAAAGGCAATGCTGGCCGTTTCCTGAAAACTGGGGCATGTAAACAGGGTCGGTTCTGACGCTGAAACTAAACCAGGGATGGCTCTCAGCGCAAACAAAGTGCATTTGAGGCAGGCACCACTGCTTTGCTCGCCACTAGTGACAAATCTCTCAGTTTGATGCAACTGAAAAACTGCTGTTCAGCAAGACAGCCTGCAAAAAGAATCTTTCCAGAGTTCAAGCCCTACCTTTTTCCAAGAAGGAATGAAGGAAACTGTCAGCCTGTGTGAAAATGTCAGCTCTACTTGAGACCTAAGACAGGCGTGAGTCATATGCCACAGCTGGTAGGCCTGTAATGGCTGAAAATTGGTGTCTTTTGTTAAGAGGCTGTACTGCTGCATGGGTCTCTCTGTGCTAACCTGCCAGATTTTACACATAGTAAGTTAAAAGGCCTCAGACAAACAGTTTTATTGACCTGTCAACATATATACTTAATCAACGTACTTGATTGTAAATATTGTCTAGCAGAAGAATGTTACAATTGTGCTAGTATCAAAATCCTATACAAAGAGAGTATTCAGTCTTTTTCTATGGCTGGTGAAGGTGGTAATCTATTGAAGCCGCTGACACAGATTTTGAGGTTTGAGGTTGCCCATCGTAGTTCTAAAAAGCTTAATGTTTTTTCTTGGTCTCTGTACAAGCTTTCTTCTCAGGGTTTGTCAATTTCACTGATACCTAACATTGTTCGTCAAAATTCTG
This sequence comes from Centroberyx gerrardi, assembly GCF_048128805.1. Classification (NCBI taxonomy): domain Eukaryota; kingdom Metazoa; phylum Chordata; class Actinopteri; order Beryciformes; family Berycidae; genus Centroberyx; species Centroberyx gerrardi. Next base: position 19,669,790 of record NC_135999.1, on the reverse strand, counting down.
CATTTTTTGGGAGGCACACACTGCCATTGTCATTGAAGTAAAAAATAAAAGATGGTCGAAGGACCAATACTGAATTTGTTGTATTCACCATTGACAATTCACAGAGGTCCATATAGTCTTACAGATATGTTTTCATGTACATCAACAGAGCAGAAAAAATACAACACTAAGAAACAAATCACGTACTGCAAATTAAGACTGAATTTATGGATAACATAGCATTTTTCTGCTTTGATTTTTTTTAAGGAAAAAACATCATATGGATAACATAGCATTTTTCTGCTTTGATTTTTTTTAAGGAAAAAACATCATATTTTCATTCACTATAGATTCCCTCCTTAAATATATTCACTTAGATACTTCGTATTACTCAAAACTGCAACATGTTCATCAATATGCGTTTTATTCTGAAATGTTTTTTTATTCTAGCTGGCTTGATACTGGTAGACGAACCAACATGGTGAACCAGTGCTGAAATGTAGCCTTTGTGAAAAAGAACATTCTGCTTAGTTTCTATTATTATTATTACTAATAGAAGTATTGTTGTTGTTATTGTTATTATTATTATTATTATTATTATTATTATTATTATCATCATCATTTTCTTTTATTTGATTGATAATTGTTACACAATTTTCAGTGCATATTTTGATCAAATGAGGCCGGGTATACTGGATACTGGTGGCACGAATGGATGTTAATGCGGTACTTGGATCGGCTGATCTACTGATTAAAGGACTCGGTACTCATATTGGTTCAGTGCACCTCTATGAAATCAGTCATCAATAGAAATCATATAAACATATACATGGCGAAAGATATGAATGATCAACATCAAGTTTCATCATAATGTGGCAGCTGTGTGGAAAGGGCCTGGGACAGATCTTACTGAAGTAGAAGGGCACAGAGGGGTAGTTGTGTGCCTCACGGTAAGCGATGAGGTTGATCTCATGCTGCCGCTGTTGCTGCTGCAGCCGGTGCTTGGTGCGGCGATGGTGGCACACGCAGCAGCAGCTCAGGATGAAGATGATGGCCCACACCAACCAAAACCCTAGGATAAGGAGAGAAGACACACACTGAAATGTTACGGTTACGGTAAGGCTCCAACAATATGGATAAAATGATTATTTTGCTAGATATTGTGATCATGGTCATTAAACGTAATTAGTCTTTAGGACTTCAGGGAGAAAATTCATTTATTACACTTTGTGTCAACATTTTCACTACTTTCAAACACAGCTGCTGACATTCTAAATTAGACGAAGTGGTTCATTACTGCCAATACGCCATTGTAACACAATTGTTGACCGTGGAAACTCAAATGGTGATACACAATATGATTATACATGAATAATTGTGCCATATTATTTCACTGTACTAGGTTATGGTACTATCATGTCCTAGCTGACAACACAAACCTGGAGTGCCTCAGATTAAAGGGAACACCAACATCAGGTCCCACCACAGTGAAGAGTTATGATACTTCTGTACTGGTATGGAATGCCTTATGCATTTCCTGGCACAGAATCAATTCAATAATCTCTGAGAGGGCTAAGTCCATTCTTATCTCTACTACAAAGCATTGACTGAGTCTTTCCCAATTCATCCTCTATGGAGCAACCATATTTTACACCATGGCTACATCACATGCTCAACTCTTAGTTCTCTAGTTTCTGACTTGAAGGAAGAGCTATCAGGAAAATACCCACTAGAAATAAATGGAAGAAAAAGCTGAAATCCTAAAAACAAAAGTGACTAATCACATGCCAACATAGCAAACAAATTAGTAGATGCATTCTCATTCTTCTAAAAACACAGTGGAGAAGGATGAGAGCCACATTCTAATTCTATAGAATGTTCTATCAGTTCTGAAACCAAACATTCTGAGACAAAAGCATTCTAAGAGAATGTGGGCGTTCAGGGACGTTCTGTTCCTTTTGCATATGGCATGTAGTCCTGTTTTTTTTGTTTTTTTAATGAGGGAATTATGTGTGGAATTGTGCTATCTAGAATCCAGTCTAAACAGCAGCAGGGAACAAAATTGAGCGAACCTTCAAAAACACGACTCCCTGACCGATTTGTGTTTACAGTGTATTTGAAATTAGTGCATCTCCACTACATCAACACAGAAAAATGTGGAGAACGTCACTTCAAGGACTACAGGGTGAGGGAGTCTGTCTCTCTCGAAAATAAGAATGTAAATAATACTTCAGCGCTTCAGAGAATGGCAAAATTGTCTCCCAACGCCTCTTCTTGGAACATGTGCCACATCTGAAAGTGTATGAAATGTCTCCAAGTTTCTGAAAGACGGAGGTCAGTATTTCACCCCTCAGTTCAGTCATCCACCCTTTCCTTCTAACATCTAAGTCAGGTTCCTACATAGGGAATCGCCCTAGTTTAATGACACACTGCTAGTTTAATGAAGTTACGGCAACACCTGTGTATTAGTCATTGTTATGAGAGAGAAAAGGGAGAGAGAATGAAGGAAAGACGGAGACAGAGAGGTATTTTGACGAGTACTTACACCATAGCTCATAGTAGTAGCTGCAGCACTGAGACTCTCCGCAGCAGTGTCCCGACTCGCAGATGTAGCTCTGGTTGTTAACCCCCTCGCAGTGCAGTAGGCTCTGGAAGACGAGGAGAAGAAACAATGTGTCACTTCGAAAGGAATGCATCCTTGTACAACTGCCACTCTCAGCCATTACACTACACTGCTCAGTACACTAGTACACTGTTCATTGAACAAGGAAATGCTTAGAAGCCTATCAGGACTTTGAAAGTTAGGCAATTTGCACTATTATTTTTGTACTATTTAATTTTCCATTTTCACTTCAATTTTGTTTGGTTTCAGTTTGCAGACTCTGCCGGTTTTACTTTTACTATAACAAAATGTTTCACTCCAGTTCTTTTATTTTAATCAGCGTTTTGATTACCCAGAGTTGCTATTTCATAGGTTACGTGTTAAAAAAAATGAATGCATAATACATCTAGTCAAAGAATTACATGAGGTGATTAAACATATGTATCGATATACTGATAATAGTTAATACCTAATAATTATTGGTGATTTAGGTAGCTGTGGAGGACATTTTTGTTTCAGTTTACTCAAGCATTTTTTACATGCCTAGTTTTTTTTTTGTTAGATGCCTGGTTATAGATTTAGCATAATTATAATAACCCTGTGGGTATCTAGGGACCAACACTGATACTCAGCTATGGCTCCAGAATGGACAAGTGCTACCTAACCACTTGTGCTGCTGAGCTGCTAGAATCTCATTAGTGTCCAAGCCTCATATTAAATTCAAATTTTGAATCACAGCCAACACATGGGAACTCAAAATGTTTTTCAAGATCAAGTAACCAATTTCAACTCAAAATTTAGCTTAGGCTAATCAAAACTTGAAAACCATCACAGCCTACATAAATCCATCTACATGTCAGAAGGTGACTGGTGTTCAGCATAACGGTTTTCATTCAGATTCAAGTCAGGCATTTGTCTCAACTTTCAGACTGTCAATAGATCAAATGGCTATTTCGTCCATTCAGAAGTTAACCTTACTCAGCATATTACTGATATCCATGAGAGCCATACAATTTCTCTATTCTGCAAGGACATTGGCTAGACTATAATCAACACTGATACTGAGCAGGATAGTGCTACAAAATGAAAGACAAGGGAGCAATGTAATCACAATCCTCTCCTGATAATGGCCTTTGGATTTTTCCAGGTAGATCCCTCAGATGTTTTCTTCCAGATTAGATTAATGATTAGCTAGCCAAAGTTCTCAGTAAGGTTATCTTTTCTTCCTACAGATTACCAGTGCAGGTCCCAGATTGAGAGGCATGGCGATTCAGGGTCCAAAAATCCCAGGCAAGTCCTTCTACCTCATGGGTCATTATCCCACAGAAGAAAAAGTCAAACAGCACTCAAACACACTCACACTCACTCACTCTCTCTGCCTCTGCCTGCCTCCCCCTCCCTCCCTCCCTCTCTCTCTGCCCACCACCCCCACCCCACTCAAGGCCCAAACAGTAGACAAGGATTGCTTTACGGAAATTTCCAAGCAGCAGTGGAGAGTGAGCCCTTAGCTGGAGCACTGCATGATAATAAGGGATACAGAATGGTGGGATGTGTGTATAAGTGTGAGACAGGGAGAGAAAGACAGAAAGACATTGAGAGAGAGGGAGGGAGAAAGAGAGAGAGAAGGAGAGAGAGAGCAGTAACACAGGAATGATTAGTCTCACACAACCCACCAGATTAGCAGAAACCTAACTGTCGACATAAGCACAAACCTGGTAGGTTAAACAATCATCCTCATCAGTTCTATTAAGCTTTTCAACTTATTTTTAAACCCCAGCCCTCTTCTGACTCAATGCAGACGGATTTAATTCTCTGTGCAATAAAAACATGATGTTCTGTTCGTTCTCTTTGTCTCCAACAAGCTGTTTTCACTGACTCACTAACTATTCTCCACCATACACTCTCCACTTGGCAGGCTGGGCCCTTTTTGCAATTCAATACAGATAACCATCTAGTTTGTTTAGGCCTTCACTATATAGCCTGTGCTGTATATAGATAGCAGAGTAGCTCAGGATTTGGTAAGTAGCAAGGCAAATAGGCCCACCAGCCTTTGTCCAAAAAAAAGTGCTCCATCTAGCCTGTAAGATATAGCAATTCACCTAAATATAACTCATTTTGTGTCATCTTGTGTCCCTGAAAAACAACTAAGGTGATATCATGTGTCAATCATGTATCAATCAATCAATTGACCATGAAAAACTAAGTAATCTGAAACCAGGCATGACTAATCGTTTCGGGTTTTTTCTTACTTGTCGTGCAAGACACAGACAGTGACCGAGCAAATCTGGACAGACTAGATTCCTCTGTCTCCCATCCAAACAGGCTACAATGGAACAATCCACCTCTCTCATGCTACAGTGCCAGATTAAAGGTGGATTTGGTTACTGTGCCAGAAATTACTGCCGTATTCGAAAATAATCAACCCTAATAATGAGAAGCTGCTGAAATGACCAGACAATGAGAACAGTCCAAAACCCCCAGTTGACTAACAAATACTGTTCCTCAGGATAAGTAGCTACAGCGCTTAGTTCATTCTTCACTGCATAGTCATAGCCTGTAGGACTTGGCAGATTAGCTGATGCACATAAAGACCTCATTGACCCCCCTGATTTATTTTTCTATCCCACAACAGACAAGAAAAATGTTCTTTCACAGTCATCAAGGTTACACTCAGTACGGTACAGAACAAAACACTGATGTAACATTTGTAGCAAGCATTAATCCCACACATTCCACAAAAGGATGTGTTCAGCATTTCAACAACTGAGGCGGACAGTTAAACAAACTTGTAACTGGATGAGTTGCTTACATGTTTGCCAGATTTAGACCTAGTCCAGCTGTTTTACAAAAGTACAATGTAGCCTTGATACAGGAACACTGAAATGACTAGCAGTCCTGCTTCAGGCAGGGAGACGTACAGCACAGTCATGCTGACAGTCTGAACCCTTTGACCTTAATGGCCATGTGTCTCTAAGAAATCTGCAAGCCCCAGCATGACTAATATTACAACATTTTGCATATTTCATGTCATATCACTATTACTGCTTCAGTCACTGAAGTAACATGATAAAGGGTTGTAAATCTCAGCATGACTAATCTGGTTAAGTAAAACTTTAAAAACTGGTGATTTTGCATTTTAAGACTAAATGTATCAAGCAATAAAGCATTTAGTTTCACTGCACTTTTGTTGACTGACAGTATATCCAGATGCACTCTACCAGAGTCAACTGTTTCTGGTGAACCTTCATTAATTACAACAGCTGTAGCAAGACGTATGGTACAAGAGCAAAGCTGTGCAAATATTAAATATGGAAATGGTTGGAGAGCACCAGTCTTCAAAGATGAAGTGAAGCTGGTTTCAAATTGCACCATGTCTACTTTTTGAAAGGGTAGTGTCCAAATAGTTAAGTGACTACATGCAGAGGAGATAAGATTTTTTTTTTTTTTTACAAAACATTTCATAATACTTCTGCTTTTATTAGATAGTTTACAGTGGATATAGACAGGAAAGTTGTGTGAGAGAGGGAGGAAGAACAAGAGAGAGAGAGAGAGAGAGAGAGTGAGTGTGAGAGTGAGTGAGTGAGTGAGTGAGTGAGTGAGTGAGTGAGAGAGAGAGAGAGAGAGAGAGAGAGACAGAGAGAGAGAGCGCAAGAGAGAGCGAGGGTGTTGGGTGGGCCAACACCCTGACCCACCCATGTATAAGAATTAGGCCTGGAGTTATCTTACCTCTTAGTCTAAAAATGTCATTTTTTCCTCATAAAAAGACACCATCAAGCAGTTGATGGTGGCAATCTTTTCTGACTTTTGGCCATTATAAACAGCTGTGTAAAGAAACAAAGAACAGCTGCAAAAATTTGGAAAAATCAGCCACTGAATGCATCTTTGTGAGTTTATGTTAGCCGGTAATTATATGTTTTTGACCCACTGGTAAAGATAAAAATCTGAAAAATTAAAAGCGTTGCAGATATACTGCCTGGCAGAAAGGGAAAAAAGTTATAGCTTTCAAGCCTATAGTAGCAGATTGAAGTGCATCTCCATCCTGAAAGCCATAGGCAAGTGCAACACGGATGATATGGAGCCATACCGCACCTTGCTGTAAACATCCCAGCTTTGGCATGTGAATTGGATATTTTTTCAAACGGTGAACTGTATAACACAGCGGCTAACAGATTTTGGTGGTCACGTGATGCTGATGAGAAGAGAGTTCATGGTTTGAGTCAGGCTGAGCGGAAGTACTAAACATGTAATGTCTACCAGAAGCAACTGATCACTGGCTGAGCTTAGGATCGTCGCGGTGTATGGAGCGAGTTTGGAGGGGTGAATGTTAAGTGGGCTGATGTAGCCCCAGGGCCATGTGATGCAACTACTGCCTCCCAGTAGCCAGTGACCATCGGTTACACAAGCATGAATGTATGAATAAGCACATGTATGCATACTGTTCTGTCCCTAGGCATGTGATAATAAATTGTGACACAAAAAGGATACATCTGCTTTGATTGTTTTTGAAATAATTTTCAATAAGTGCCTATAAAAACATGTTACGTACGGACAATAATAGATAGACGATAACAGTAGCAGTAGATAGTAAACTGGATTTTTTTTGTCCAGAAAATAAATAAATAAATAAATAAAAATCAAGCACAAACTCTACTTGGTCAGTTTAACTCCCTAACAGTACTACAATCATGGAAACAAATGGATTGTAACTGAATGAAAAAAATCTACACACATTAGTAGTAGTCTATGTGAACCTTGTGCAGATATTTTAGCACGATTCTTTCAGAGGACCTTTAGACTTCAGCAGGTAGCCTATATGTGAACCTTCAGAGATATTTTAGCACATAATCTAGTGATAACAACACATAAACAAATACAGAGTGCCATTTTGTATAAAGAGACTAATCCAAGACAATATAATGGTAATCTGTCAGTGAGAGAACTGATCATCTGTATTGATGACCACAGGGAAATGCAAATTGAATAAATTGCCAGCCTTTACAGCAATGATAACACCCCATGACACTGTGCAGAACACTTAATTGACAAGATACAGACTGCTCAGGGACTTCCATCTTTATCTTCTTCTTGTCAAAAAGAAAACTACTGTTACTTAGGCATGCACTGATAGTCTATCGAGTCAATGTCAGGCTACAATAGGACAAGAACAAAGGGACTTCTTTTTTCACAAACTAAAAAGGACATTTGATTTGTCCAATGGAGATTTTTCAGAAAAGGGTTGGTATTTTGTATCAGCCAATACTTCAGATTTAGGCCTACTACTTGAAATAAATTTGGTCATGAAAAAGTGGTATTGGTGTATCCAGTGAGTCCATAAGCAACAAGTATGCACCTCTTTGTTGTGTTCATTCTAGGCCTAAAATGCCTGACATTACATAACACCACATCTCCAGTATGTCCATATACTGTCACTGTGTTTCTTCCCAATGGTCTGCAGTTCTGTGGTTTCAAATGTGTCATGCTCTGAGTGTAGTCAAGATTTGCCTTGTGTGCCTTTTTACAGATGGATTGTGCACTTTCAGACCATCAAAAACGAATTATTTACCTCAATTTTAGTGCATCTCCAGGTAACGGTCATGTGCGTTCATGTGTTCAAGTTTACAGTTATTCTCTAACTAAATAAAAACTAAGTGGAATTCAAATGCGGATACTAAGAGGCAAAGGAACAGTATTGCATATTGACTAATAACAATATCAGCGCTCCCACTCAAATGATGCACACATAACTCCTGCAGCAAAAACCAATACTGGTGGGCACTATAGGTGTGCAAAATAAATAGTAACTAAAAGGGGATACCACTCAGCTTAAGATTTCAAACGTATTCTCGTGGTCTTGGAGGATGCAATTGTTTTTGAACATGGAAAATTATTTCAAGTTGATTGAAATCTGAATCTAAGAATATAATCTGATGTACAGTCTGGAGAGACTTCATTGACAGTGAATGGAATACTGACTTCTGGACTTAAGTTTACCTTAAATATCACATTCAAACGAACTTTATATTGCAGCAGTGCCATCGGTTCAAAATTGCAAAATGTATAATGGTCCCCAGAAACTCCTCCTAGATGCTATCACAGTCACCTTTACTATGCTTTGATATCTATTATCTGTACAGCTGTATTGTGACTGATGAAGATGAAGGGAGGAGGCAAACTCTTTGTTTCTAAAGTCAGGAGACTTCAGTTCATGTTCTCTAATACAGAAAAAACGAACCTAGAAAATAAAAACTAAGTAACTCTTTCAAATCTATTATTGATTTTGGAAAAGCCTAAAAATGGTGATCTGATTAACTTAGCCCCACAAGAGTCCTTTGACAAGGAGCAGAGCATAACGATGTTATTGTGTTTAGCTAGTTAAGATTATCACAAAATTCACGTAAGTTACTAAAGTGGTTACGTCTACCTGGCTGACTCGTAGCAACCACAAAGTAAGATTGCTTTCATACTTTAAGAATTACGTTTGTTTATGGTCTTCTACCATAAACAGAAGACATCAGTAAGGCCGCGACTCACGTTAAAGTGTCCCTTTGCTTTAACAATGCAATGTTAGCTATCGTAGCTAGTAATTTAGCGAGCCTGTTTAAAGGCTTTCTTGACAGCACATTATAATGTTTAAGTTAACCAACACCTAACGTAAACCGATGCACTACACTGTACTGACGACTGGGCTATCGGACTAGCTGACGATTAGTCTGTTTGTTAAATTAGCTAGGTAGCTAGCTAGCAACCATTAGCTACTTTGTTAGCAACCCAGAGAGAGCCAGCTTGTTTTTGGCATGCTCAATCTTACCCTGTCTGCTGCGGACTCGGTGGGGGTGACAGAGCCAACAACGTGCAGAAACAATCCCATTTTAAGAGCCGGACATACACCTCTCATTCCTCCAAGTACTGGCTGCACTTACGGCAAAAAACATACGCATGCAAATATTGTTGTTCACAAACTGTATCCAAAAAACCTAAACTATTTCACGGCCCCTGCCGCGCTGAAAGGCCACTGCATGATGCGCCGCCTCTTCTGCGTAATTGGACATTTCAAGAAGGCACAACGTTGGCGCAACTGGTTGCTCTCGGTGCCACTGGCTGATACAGCTGTTACACAAGCTGTTCCTTCGTACAGGGGACTCTGCCTCGGCTGGGTGTGGCGTGGTCACCTCTACTTGTTCCATGTGCGCAACGTGATGGGTGTTGAGTTGCGTTGACCACCACTCGTTTTGCGGACTGATCTATGATTGGACAACTCAGGCCAGCTGGAGACAGGTTGCCCAATCACTGATCGGTGCGTCTCCAGTGCGAGGCCTTGTATCTTGCCGGACGTCTTTTCTCTAGCCCGTATTTAATGTGGACACAACATGCTCACATGTTCAGAAAAGAGTCACTCAGCTCTACCCAGGGTCATATTTCAAACTTTTTACTTGGTATTATGGTATTCTGCTTTGTTATATTGTATACAATAGAGAATGATAGAAGAGATGGAAGAGATGGAAGAGAGGCAAAAGTCATACAGCCATATTCAATTTTACATGTGCCTTTTAGTCTGCTTATTATCAGGACAGCCGTCTCAGTTCAGACTGAAGCTTAACACAACACTGTCTCATGACCAGTCCAGACCTTGCACCTGACATGCAATCACTAATAAATCGGTACAGGGTTCTGATGATTGAGGGAAGACAAACAAAGGGATTTGCCATCATATAATAGTGTTTATTACTATCATTACTCATCTTATATAAATGACACCAAGCAGCTCCTATATCAAAATGTTTTTCTTATACAGAATTACATTATCATTCAAGTCAAGCAGGGATCTTACAAGTTATGATGTGCAGTAAGATATCCTTGACAATATCAGATGTTCAAGCATAATTACAGTTGCCATTGTCATCATCATGATCATGATCATCATATTTGTGTAAAAACATTCAAGCCGTTGTGATAGTGACAGGCAAATCATCACCAGTCCCTTTCATGAGGTTCCCTGAACGGTATGCCTAAAAGGTTAAAAACATCCTTCTCTGCAGGTGTAGGAAGTGGAGTGCCACCGTACACCTTCGTACTACCTTGACGTAACACATCCTTGTTGAGCGAATGCTCTGATAAGCTCATGCGTTTTGTTTTTGCCATCGCCCTCATTGAGCGGTTGAAGTGTGCCGACCCGGTGAAATACATGAGAGCGCAGGCGAACTCGTTGTAGGGCACCACAATGATGTCAAGCCTGCGATGGCGGTGGCCAGGTCCTGGCAAGCGGCACACACCCATATATTTCTTCTGCTCTCCGTTATCCTCATGGCTCACCAGGTCGTCAGTCAAAAACCCTGTGTGAAAACAGTGAGTCTTTGTTTTGCTTGGTCTCATAAGATTTCAAACACCTTGAAGGAAAGCAATATTTCCCCCAAAACAAATTGTATGTAAAATGAAGATTGTAAAATGGTTCAATCAAAAACATTAATTTGAAAACCAAAAGTCAATTCTGTAAATCTATAAACAGGATCATAACCCATGGTTTACAAATGAAATCCTTATGTTACGACTACGAATAACTATGTACACCTTCAAATCTCATTTTGCATCTCTGTTTATACGTTTAGAGATAATGTTTTACGTTCAGACTTTTGGCTGTTTGTATCCTCATAAAACACAATTCGCAAGTAGATATTCTGATTCTGACCCAGATGTAATGCGTTTTTAATGTGGTTTCCGTCTCAAAATAAAAGTTCTGGTTTAACCAAAGCACTTGCATTACTACACCAGTACACCAGAAAAACTGAGGCAAAATGAGACTTTTATACTGAAAGACCCCAGCAACATCCTTTCTGGTTATGGCTACTCCCTGTTGAGGTGTAGGCTAAAAGTGCCTTACGAGTTACGTCTCTCTCTTGGCTGAATAATACCCGCCAAAACTCAGAAGCATAACTGAGTGGTCTCAGAGTTGTAAAACTCAATCTGTCTGTCTTTATAGACGTAAACGGTGATTTGTAATAGTGAACTGAGGAGTGGACCTGCAACACACAGATTACAATCCTGTTTATAGATTTACAGAATTGACTTTGGGTTTTCAAATCACTTTCTTACTAACTAACCTTTGAAAAATCATTAATACCTAGAATACGATATAGCTTACCTGTCTGATGGAGGGTCTGTAGCATTTTGCTGAAGACCCCTTTGTGGGACTTTCCGTCAGGGTGAGATATGAGCACATCAACATCTCCACACGTGGCTTTTCCCCGGCGGTAGGAGCCACATGCCATCGCCAGCAGGCCTGGGTCTACAGACTGGGTCGCCTCTCTTACCTGCACACGGCCAAAAGAAAAGAAAAACCCAAATAAGACGTGTTTCAGAATACAAGACAGAAAGAGAGCCATCTATTTTAAGAGAGAGATAACCTACATTATTAGTCTTTTGTTCCTATACTGTAGTCGGCCCTGTATGATACTTTATATTCTCATTTCATTCATAACTGCCATTCATAACTGAAGGAAAATAAATAAACTGCAAAATAACTCATACAAACCAAGTTCACTACAAAAATATTATGTTTCCAGCTAGGATATTGAAAGCTTTTTATCTTTGACTCCTCAAAAACAGAAAAGCACAGTGTTTACTTTGTATGCTCTCCTAGATTTACTGTGTGCCCCCCACTGGCAAACAAGTAAGCATTTACCTCTTCCTAGCCAGAGACTGGGAGGTAGGCTAGGTAAAGCACCACATATTATTTTGACAAGCCAGAGGAAGGACACATGCTTTAGTCATCTTTCTTATGTGCACTTTCTATCTGGCAGCGCTGGAGGAAAAAGAAAATCCAAGTAATACTATATGAAAACAACTAGCGTTGTACTCAACGCTCTGGAGTGAACAGGTATCTGGCTAACTTAAGATGCAGCGAGTTTCCCCCCTTTGGGATGTTCTACTTTGCGAGAATACGGTCTGGTTTTCCCATCACCATGCAGTGAAGGAAAGCTGACACAAACTACTTTTTCCTACCTCAAGCACTTTGCCTCAAAAGTTCTGCTGTTTGAAGGTTTGACGGGGGGGAATCTTTTTCAAAAACATTTCACCTCTATGTAAACTTAATTAAATGCAATAGAGGTGACAAAATTAGTTTAGAATGTTAAATGTTGGCACTGTGACAAATGTTGATGCATTACCACTTTCTCAATGGCAGCTGCTTCTTCTCTGGGCATCCGGTCTAGAAGGTCGTCATAGTGCTTGAGTCCTATTTTCTGCGTGTTGCTCAGGTTGGCTTTTGTGCGGATGTCCTCCAAAGTGCGGAATCCCTAACAGACAGACAAATGAATCTTTAAAAGACATTTTTAAAAGACTTGACCAGCATGTTTGGCATATGGTTCCCCTTTCATTCTTGCCTTAGTTAATAGCTTGCCTTAATTAGGAATTCATACTAGTAATTCACAGCTGAAGTGTTATTCAGCACCTTCATTCATTATTGAGACATGTGTTGCTAAATAATAATTGTTTTAGATCTCAAATGTATTTGGAAATATATCTTAAAGCCCTCAAATCCATAATGAAAATCTTTATTACACAAATTATACCCCCTGAGGAACAACCTCCTCGTTAGGTGCCATATTAAAAAACTTTTTTTTTTTTCCAATCAAGACTGTTTTTCTATTACCTGACATAATATATTTTGATACCAATGGGCATCTTGTAACTTGAAGGAGTACTGAGCTTTGGCAAAAGGCTTTTCATGGCCACTGCCTTGTCTTGTTAGCCTTACTTGGAGACTAAACAAAAACTGTCTGTGAAGCTGAAAGAGGAAGTGCAGAAGTTTTGAAACAGTAAACAAACAGAAGCAGAACAACAGTCTGTTATAAACTCCCATCAAGGTAAGAATGGCATGAGACCCATATGTGATGTCTGGTATTATCCTTCAACTTCACATCCAGTTTGGATTCTTAATTCAACAATCACATCAAGCTTCCAACGCCACTAAGTGACAACATGTCTGTAATATTTTGTGTGTGTGTATGTGTGTGTGTCTCACACCTGTTGGTACCACAGCTGTGCAGTCTTTGCTCCTGCACCCCAGATATTAGTGAAAAGCTCCAGTACTGGCACAGCCTCCCCAATGTGGTCTAGCTTCCGCAGATGACCGCTCTCCATGATCTCATCGATTTTGTCAGCCATGCGCTTTCCAATTCCCGGGATCTGACAAGCCTCCTGAAACAAATGAAACAGGTTCCCAATAACAGAGGAATATAATGGAATTTCAGCATTCATCTGTTAGCCCAATATCTTGAGACAGTTCAGTTTATATTGAAAATTCACTACTGTCAGAAGAGTTTATCCAAACCCCCAATCTGTTGTGTGAGACAGACGGACATTTTAACTAACAATCAAATGATGATGGAAAAGGTGACTCTGACAGCACCCACAGTACTATTACTTGGATACAGCATATATTTTCTGACTTTTTATTTAACCTTTATTTTAACAAATTCTTATTTACAGGGACGGCCTGGGAAGAGGTTAGCCTTTTGGGGAATAGGGGATAAGAATCTCAATTTTCTTTTTTCCTCATTTTAGGAGAAACTTGTTTATGTTCACAGTGCAGCTTGATCTGTCCAAGGCCTGATAAAGAATATGTGAATTCTTAAATAACTTAACAGCGATAACTTTTATGAATACAACACTCTAGAGTCTGGCCGCCCCCTTAAGGCATCTACTTTCCTGGAAAATGAAAAAATAAGCCCTATATTGTGCATTGAAAAAAAATGTATATACTTTATTCTCATGCAACCTGCCATAACCAACTACTATAACCAAACAGCTAACAGTGTTCTAAACATAGTTAACGTTTCCAACCACATTATATTCAATTGAACTGCTCTACGCTACCTGATACGATGTGATAGGCTTGTGGTAGCTCTTGAGTGCGTTGACAGCCTTGGAGTAGCCCAGCGCCCTCCACTTGTCCCCTTGGTGAGTGTAGGCCTTGGCCAGCACTTCTAGTTTGTCTGTGATGTGCTTGTTGAAGTTATTACTTTTGGCCTGAGAGGACTGGGCACAGACCCACTTCCCTGACACAGGCTGCTGGTGGGCAGAGTCCGCGCTGGGATCGAGGCTGGGACCGAGGCTGGGACCGAGGCTGGGACCGGGAGTCTCTTCTTTGGGGTGCTGGCCGCTGATCAGAGCTTCCAAGTCGTTCTGTGAGACCCCGTCTTCTTCTCTCAAGTCCTCTTTGCTGTCTGGGACTGTCTGAGGCTATAGCAATTTTTTTTAAAAGTGTTATAACCAATAATGAAAATTCCAACATACATACGCAGAATTAATTGATATGTTGATCTGTATTCATGTTGTAGGTCTTGTCCATGTTGGCAGTGTATGATTGCTGACTGAGCGACTCAAAAACTCTATAACTAACATACCTATCAACCTACCATTTCTATGGTGTCCTCTTGTTTGGCTTGATCCAACACTGGCTCTGCAATAGTCTGTGTACTAGGGCAGACACTGGGCAAGTCCTCTTTAATATCTTCATGTTGTGTTTCAGAGTGCCTAAAGGGATAGAACATGAAGGATGAGATTCATGACACACTGAATTTTCTCAGATAATATCATCATCTCAATCCCACCTACGGTTTTCCTCAAGATCATTCACATTCATTCTAACTGGTAAATATGGTGTGTAAGTGAGAAGTAGCTACCCATTTACCATTGATTGATTTTCTGTAATGTGAGTGAAAAGAATGGTGTTACAATGTTAAGTGTACATTGTGTTCACAGGCACAAGTCCATGTCAGACACTGAAGGAAACCGTATGAGTTAACCGACATCAGTTGCATTAGCTGTCTACAAAAGTACAATTAGCTCATTAACCTATTCGGACGAAGAAGGCTGTAGTCGGCTACGTCCAGCAGTTGCTTCCCAGTGATGCATGAGCTCAACCAAGTGCATTTCACCAGCTGGACTCCAGAGGGCATGCAATCCACCTTCAGCAGGCGCATGGCTCTGTCACTGTCCATGCTGTCATCCACAACTACATGAGTGACACCGGCACACAGCGAACTCTCAGTCTGTCCTCCATTCTGCTGGATTTGTCTCTGGAAGATCTGGCATCTGGCGCTGCCTATTCCAGTAGGCAGGATGCACACTGTGACTCCGCTGAAAGTGTCGCCTGGGACACAAGAAAGGAAGAGGATAAGAGCAAACATGTTGTGTTGTCTGGCCTCTATTTTGGGAAGATCAGTATCACAGGGTCTAGATGTGAACTATTTTTATTCATCTCTCACACACATCTTGATCTTTTTCTTCATCTTCCATTGTTTCTCTCTCTCTCACACACACACACACACACACACACACACACAGGATACCAACCTGTGACACCAGCTTCATCAGATTTCTTCTTTAGTGGAGGTGCATCCTTTCCCTGCAGCACTCTGGCTCTTTTAACCTTGGGGAAAGCCTTCATGATCCCATGACGAGGCTCCATGTCCTCTGATGAAGGGGAAACCCTGCAAAACCAATCCATGTTGTGATAACAGAGCTAGCGTTAGCTAACTAACTTCAGCTGACGCTAACGTTACCAACAGCAAAAAGCAAGGCGTGTAGTGTTTCGATTATCTTCATTCACCTCATATATGAATCCTACTTTATTTTACGCATACTTTTGCTAACAACAAACATATTTTGTAGCTGAATAATCTTTAAAAGAGTAACATATCCCTTCTTACCCCTGTTCAGATGAAACAAAACACAAATTCAAGTTAAATATTTGACTTCCGGGTCAATTCCTGGGTTTTAAATTTTCAGACATTTGCATCAATATTTTTAAACGTATACTCAGAGCCTAACTAACTAAAATACCATGCAAATAATAACCTTTTAAATAGTTTTATAATTTAAAATCTTAAAGAATGATAGCATTCCATATTTATTTCTATTGACCTCGGTTGCCGTGGCTACGTACTGAGTCAGGAAGTGGCTCTGTGCAACAGAAACATGGCTGTACAATGCTGGGCTGATCTCCTAAAATCATCAAGGAAAACTGCTTTGATACACGACGGTGAGTGCAACACAGAATTATTAGTTGTTCTTACAGAAGAAATTACATTTGCCAACTGGTTAGATTTAGTGTGTTATCGTTATTTGCCTATTAGTTGTCTTCAACTTAGGTAGCTCTCCAGCTAACATGATGTTGCCAGGCAAAAACCAACTAGTGTAGCAACTACCGGCCCTTTAGTTTAGCACACTCATTTTTATGAATGAAAATAGAAAATTAAAAACCATATCTGCCTATTTTTTGAAAGGTTCCTCTATAATGTATCGCGATCCCGCAATTCCTTAAAATTGGTCATAAACAAGAGATACGAACATAAAACACCACGAACCTCTCAATTATTTAACTAATTTCAACCAAATAAGATCCCTATGCTCTGTGAATATTTAGGCAAACGGTTAAGTAAACTGTTCCACATCAAATTACCTGTCTTCAACTTAACATTCATGTTCCCTGAGAAGGGCACTGACTGCCCAATGATACTTCATAATAAAAATTTTGTTAAGGTATGAGGAATAAAATATGTCTCAAAATGTATCACATTTATTTTGCATAAATTGTGAGATCTATCTGTCTATCTATCTATTACTGTTAGCATCTCTACTCACATGATACTGAACCCTGAAATGAAATCTTTCATCCAGACAAAACACACTACACTTGCAATAATCAAAAAATGTTTTGGGATGTATGAGAAAAAATACATTGTTTCTTCAAAGCAGTTATGTTTAATGCATGACTAGTACTTTAACTAGTATGTTTATTTGTTGCTAAAACCTAAACACATTAAAGTCTTGTGTTGTTTTAGTTTTGTTTCTGTCTACATGACTGTCTTTCCAACTTCCATCTCCAGGGAAAAGGAAGATCCACTACCTCTTTACAGATGGAAAACAAATGGCAGAGGAGTATGACTTGAAAACAGATGAGCTCATAGGTAAGCTCAAGCTGAGCGACGTGTTTAAGTTTTACACGGCAAACCTGTAAGCTACTGTTTTCTGAATTTCACTACATGGGATAAGTTTATGTATCCTCATTGTTTGGTACCTTTCAGTACGAAAGTGGCTTTGCAAAAGCGCACTTGGAGCTCAGGGCCAATGGGAGGTAGAGGTTGGAGAGCCGCTCACAGCCGCTGCTGCTGCTTCTGTGGATTCGGAGGTGATCAAGGAGAACTGTTCCAATGTGGGTGAAAATGACTGTGACCCAAAACATTTTCTCATATGCACTTTTGTTGCTTTTAGCTCCCTTTGATTTCACTAATAGGAATCAAAGGGAGGAAATGCTAGTAAACGCTGTGTCTATAAGATGGATTTGCTGTTTGTTTCCACAGCCTGTATTCATGCGGAAAGACACAAAGACCAGTTTTCAGTGGAGAATCCGCAACCTTCCCTACCCCAAAGAGGTCTTCAGTGTTTCAGTGGAGCCTTCTGAGAGATGCTGCATCATAAAAACCTCAAACAAAAAGTAAGTATTATATACATTGTTTTTTTTTTTCTTCTACCACATAGTTTGCGTACATTTTTGGCCTTCTTTTCACTATTGTGCACCGTTGTTCATTTATTGCATGTAGTGTTTGGGTCCGCCCTATAGATGGCACTGTTTACAATACATTGGTCTATAGCGTGATAAACCCATGACATCCTCTCCATGTCTTTCCAGGTATTATAAGAAGTTCAGTATTCCTGACCTAGACCGAAGCCAGCTGCTGTTGGACTGTTCGGCCCTCAGCTTCACTCATGCCAACAACACTTTAATCGTCAGTGTAAGTCCTGGACAACAATGGAAAATACATCAGCCTGCATCTCTCATGCTGCGTTATCTAATGCTCTAAGTCTGGACTGATGAATGAACTGACTGTAACTTCAAATAGCTTATGCTTAGATATGCATTCATATAGCACATGGATAATGTATTGTTGAATGCAGGAATCTGAACAAATCAGTCTGAATAATGGCAAGTATCTGACACATAATTTCTTTTTTTGCATTTATCGTAATTGGCCTCTTTGTGATTTTAGTTTCTTATTTTGCGTGTTCTCCTCCTCCATCCCAAACATGATTACAGTAAAGGATGTGCATTAGGGAGACTAGGGGGAGAATGTGGAAGTAATTACTTTTCTTCTCTCCTGTCCAGTACAAGAAACCCAAGGAGATCTTAACCCTTGAGCAGGAGCTACTGAGGGAGCTGAAGAAGCTGAAGGGGACCAGTGAAGGGGACGTCGACTGCAAAACCCAGTGAAGTCTGACTGTGGGAGAGAGGGAGCGAGCGAGCGACACCGCGCTGCATTCAAAGCAGAACCGAACGGCATCATTTTCCAATGCAGTCGGATGTGAGCTTTCATTTAGTCTCTTTCTTTATTGGATCCCTTCATTAAGAAGACCTCCGCTCAGTGCCTTGTCCATGGCTTAATGGTTCTCACTGTGTTTTGCTAATTAGGGTCCGTTTATTTGAGTTGATGAATCGGTGCAGGAGCGTTGTAGCTTGTTCTGACATATAGGGTTTATTTAATACAGACTTGTTCTATATTTAATACAGACTTGTTCTATAGTGTTTTGTATTCTTCCAAATATATTTAACTATGTTGTTGAACTGTGAGTGCTTCCACAAAATATTTGATTTCTTTCAAAGATAATTAACAATTTAATTTTAATTTGAGGATGACTGAAATTCCGTAACTAGTGTATCTCTTTTTGCTCCTCATTACATGTTGTCCTCCACCTACCAAACCTAGTAGGTAGCAGTTGTGAAGGGGGTCACATAACCTCCCAACCCCCCTTCCTTGATGTCCTTGTAAAACACTCAAAACACACAATGCCTCATCCCTGTTCGTTACGGGGTCACCGTTACCAGCACGTCCCATTTGTGTTAACTGAATACCCTTATGTTCCTTGCATGTAGCGGGCCACCCTGAAAGCCATTACTGAAACCTTTGGTCAGCTAGCTAGCTAGTCTTACTGTTCCCCAGAGCCGGTCCTGTGCACCAGGGGGTCACTCTGGCTTTGGGGCCTCCAACAAATACTGCATACACCCAAGTTAGAAATAGGTGCAACTGTAGCACGACTTCATTCCAAATGGCTTTAATATTCTCTATCTGGAATATATAACAAAACAAAAAACACCCTGTTTAAAAACACCTAGAACAGTCAGTGGTAACAGACACGAATATGAAATCGCCATTTCTGGCCTTTAGTTTTGCAGTCTTTTCGTGATTATATAACATGATGTATTGAAGGAGAAAAGTATAGATCCATGCTTCACAATGGCTTATTTGTCTACTTCTTTACCAAGGTCAATAAAAAAAAAACCCACTGTCCCGTCAGAAATAGTTAGACGGTGGATAAAAAAAGAACAATGCTGTTTAAAGGAAACAATGCCTTTTAAATATAGATTGTTTCAACCTTGTGATTCCTTGCATTTTTTTGCCACTCGTCCAAACCCAGAGAGCAAGTGCAAAAGGCAGAGACAAAACCACAGGTCTCTCTCACTATTGTGCTCTGTGTTCTTCCAGATGGAAAGAACAGGAGTACAACAAAACATTTTAAAACTGCTCAGTCTTGTTGTTTTGCAAGTTCTTATGATGGATTTGATGGATTTTTTTTACTGACAAAAGACAAAAATACATTCATGGATTCTTGATCGATAAGTAAATGTTTACTTGCTTGTTTGCTTGTTTGTTTTTTGTAGAAGAGTTAGGTTGATGCTAAATGAATAGAACTGTTGTGGAAGATATTTGCTGTTGAACAGATTCACTGAATACCAAGCGGGCCTAGTCAGTTTTAGTGATTTTATTTGCTGCTTTACAGTCTTCAAAGCTCGGGCTACTGTCAAAACAAATTCCTGCTGCTGAGTGCTCCAACTGCAGCAAACAACAACTAACAAATTGGACATCCAGCTCCTGCATTGTGAGAGCAGCCCAGTCTTTCTGTTCAGGGTCTTCTTCCTCCCCTGTCGTTTGGCCTCTGATGGTCATGCTCAACTGCTTCTGGGAAGAGGGTTTCTTTTCTGCCTCCCTTTCATTCCCGAATGCCTCTTCCCAGCCATTCCCCCTCTTTCAGTCGATGCCACATTTTGCCACACAGACCCCGATGCTTTTTCTGCAACCCCTCGTCTCCCTCTCTCCGCAAACCCCCTCCAACCCCTTACCCCTCCCTGTGTGACTGGCTTCTTTTTGATAACTGACCCCTCCTCATGTTATTATTCGAACCCACTATTGTATAACATGCCCTTTTATATGAGGTTTCACAAAGGGCCCATTTGATCAGAGGGTTACGGTGTGCGATCGTGAGAAATGCAACTACATGGTGGTAACCTTTGTTTGGGCCAAAATGGTGGGCTGACCTCATCGCTTTTAATGCATAGCCCAGGCCATTCAGGCCCAAGTCTCACTTGCTGAGCACATTGAATTCAGTAGCCTGTCACAGATATTGCCCCTCAGTTGTCTGGGTCTCCAGCTTGAAGAGGAAGAAGGAAAAAAAAAACAACAGTTTTTGAGGGCAGCCAGCAATGTATGCTAGCTTTCCATCCCAAAACCAAGAGAAAAGCCAAGCAGCTTGTTAACTGATTCTTTAGTGGTTTTAATATACACTCTACAATAAATATTTCCATCATTTAAAGTAATTTACATTTTTTACAGTAAAAATATATTCATATATGTAGAAAAACAGGTTAAAAAAATGCACCAAAATGGCCTCCTAAAGGCAAAATAGCATGTCTACTGAGACTCATAGATGCTGCAACCGCAAGGTAATCCACAGATAGCTGCCATGTCTATGTTCATGTGTTTTCATTTCTTTTCCAAACATTCTTTGTTGCTGGGCGGCTAATTTCTAACCCAAAGTGTCCATTCATTCCAATGTCATTGAGCTCTTCAGTACTTTAATTGTCCCCTGATTTAATAAGAAATAAATCTCCCCTAAATTCTCCTGTCTGACATGGAAATAACTAGCAGATTAGATAGTCAATGTTTAGATACAATCCAGTACAAAGCATTACATAATGAGTCCACACAGTGGGGCAGAAAGTGTAGCGGTGGCCACTTGATGGTAAAAGTTAATTTTGCTGGGAAACACTTGTTTCCCCTGTAGTGGTTCTTCCTTGTTGGTTTATCCCACTCCACAGTTCTTCTTCAGTGGTTTCATTTCTCAGCGGCCCCCTGAGCGTTGGTGATGGGAATGTTTAGTCCTCTTGCCGAAAGGATGTACGGGGACAGGGAGAGGAAGAACATCAAACGGTCTTCTCTCACTCAACAAGTGCCCCCTGGGTAGGCGCTTCATGAAGTGGGCCTCTCTCTGGTGCTGCTTGGTCCTGGAGGCTTTCCTCGGACGCCCCTTGCGTGTGAAAGCCATGTACCAGCCCTCGTACTTGGCGTTCTGGAGCGCTGTGTAGTTGTTTTCCAGAACAATCTCAGTGAAGATGCAGTCTTTGCCTCGGCCTTTCCGCTGGGAAGAGAAGGGGGGAGAAGTTGAGGTATTTTGGATGATTCCCAGGATGTGGAAATATTGTCCTTACTTCCAGACAATTAAATACCTATGAAACCCTGAGAGCACTGCTCAGGCAAGTCTTACAATCAAATTAATCTGGCTTCCATCGTGTCTCAACAAATGTTCATAAGCTGCCATTTAGAAGAGAGAGACAACTTTTCAAGATGTTGGTATAGTCATATGCAGCCAAAAAACAATTAATTCCAAATTACCTTGCCGATCAGCTTCCCCTTCTTGTTCATACATATGTAGTATCCTGTCTTCGCCCCTTTAATACGAATACGACTTCCAAAAGAGTCTGTCTCCACCTCCAGTTTAGCTGCATAGACGCACAAAACACAAACAATGAGATTACACAGTTCTGGGACGGTGCATATACACAGATTATGATGTTATGAGACGAATTACACCGTGTGGATGCATCCTGTACAGTAGTAGCTGCTATTCTTTGACTGTAATAGACTGTAATAAAGTGGAATTACATCATGTCATCATGAAGGGCACTAACTAGTCTTTGTGTTAATTTGTTCTGAGCGCTATCATGACCAGCGGCTTTAACAGAATTACAGATGACAAACACAAACCCTCTCTTAACCCTTTTATGACACGGCAGCCATTTTTTTTAACAAAGCATGCAAGTCTTCCAAAATAGCACCAAATGATAGTGATTTTGCACAGTGCGATTGTCATTGAATGGCTGTAAATGCTGTGCTGTGATGCAGTTCAGACCGGGGATAAAGGAGAGAGTGAGAGTACTGCGGTCAGGGACACAGCCACCAGCACAGAGCAGTGGTCAGATCTGGGCCTGTTACAAGAGTGACACCCACTTAGGATGTGTAGCCTATGCAGTGTGTGTGTGTGTGAATACATGTGTGTGTACGTGTTTGTGCGTGCCTGCATGTGTGAATGTGTGTAGGAGAAATTTAAAAGACAAAAGAGCACACAGGAGAGGCGACCAGAGGAAAAGGGATAAAGTGAAGATGCTGACTTCACCGCTCCTTATAAATTGAGTCATACATTGAGTTGTAAAGCAATGAAAATTCCTCATAAAATGACCCTCCAAAAAGCGGGCAGCCGGCATTGAGAGGTGGATGGATGGTGGTAGTTGTGGTGGAAAGATGGCTAGACACACCAAAATGCTTTGGTGACAGGAATTTGCTCCCTTTAAATTTAAGACGGTTTTTCCCTGCAAGAAGTAAAAAAAAAAAAAGTCCTTGCCTAGATTCCATCATAACAGGTGTCACACATTTTGTCCATATACTAAATATTTTTACACCACCACACACTAAAGAAATAATCTTCATATAAGGCCATAAAAGAAGGCAACACTGTCTCTGCCACTAACGATGTTTACAATTGCTACCACTGTTTCTCTTGGCTGAAACATTTTCCTAAATGCTTCCAAAAACGACATAATTTCTACTGCTTTTCAACACTGTCCCGCGCCATTGATTTCAAACAATTCTCGATTTTTCAAGGTGAAAATGTTTCTTTTTTTTTTTTACAATTTTCACAGGGTTCAAAAGCACTGAAATGTAGAGCCAGTGGGCCCAAGCTGTCATCGGTTTTGATTGATTTGTTCATAACATAGTCTTCAAATAAAGTTGCTTCATTATTTAAGAGACAATAAAAACTGCTCTCCCTGAATGAATTAACATATGTGGACCTTTGTTCAGCTGACTTCTGCAACGCATTACATATGCAGCAACGAACGTCGATTAAAAGAGCAAGGTTCAAGGTTGTGAGGATACAAGTCATATTAGTGCTTTTTGTAGCCACTTCAGAGAGGGTAAGCTGTTCAGAAAATGTGAAAAAGGTGAAACTAGGATGAATTATAATGTATTTTTCCAGATATTTTGTGCGCGTTAACAACTGCCGAATTGCTCCTGCCGCTTGTCCTATAAGCCGTGTAACAAACAGTGTAAATGGACACTGAATAATGCTTTCTACAATTTGGATTTTAGGTGTTGATGTCAATTCTCTTTAAGACAACATTTACTACACATATCCCTTATTCCAACTCATGTCCTGATTTGCTCGTCGCTTTATTCTTACCATGCACTGCCCCGTCGTCTCCGTTGGCGTTGACTCTCTTGTTGCCCAGGACCTGGACGTGTTTGCCGCTGGTCCGGCTGTACAGCTGGTAGGTGCGGGTCAACCTGCGGCTCGTCCGGTCCGACAGCCGGCTCTGCTCGGTCACATGGTGCTTGAAATTAGGAGGGGACTGCACAGTGTTCTGCCGGACAGTACAAATCACACATAATGAAACATGTTATCTATTTTTTTTTTTAAATATAGGCCTAATTGAATTTTAATTTTCAAGTAAAACAAAATCAGCTGTGTCTAAGCCTGCCAGTTTAACAGCCAAGGCCTTGGCCCAACGCCTGTACTTAATTAATATTATTTCATTCATCAAACTCAGATGAAAGCATTTCTTTTTAAACCGGATTTTTGTGAATTTGCATCGGGCATGGCTATTGTAGAAAAAAAAAATCCCCTCTGGAAGTGGTTCGTGTTTGGGGAGATGCCTGGATGGAGCCCGCTGTCCTCACTCGGGATGACATATCCCTCTGATAGGTTGTTTTTACCAGCGATGATCTTTCACCCCTGTCTCCCCGGACTATTTCCCTTAACAGTTTTTTTTTCAATTCAGCCATACTCCATCCACATATGTTTTAACAATTACCTTTTAGGCTGCAGCTTACCTCTTTTCAAGATGTTTGAATTGTTGCCAATTGCCATAGCACTCATAGTAAAATGTTTTCATTGTTATTGCACCCTATTGCAGATGTAGAGACGGTGGACTAAGCCACCAAGCATGTAGCCTAAATACTTGTTAGGTTTTACTTAGTTAATGAAGGAACTATTTGTAGGAGTAATGAAACATTAATGCTTTTTACTGAAGTGAAAATGTGAGTTACCTGTGCGTAAAAGCAAAGCGCCGTGAATTGAAGTAACCTAAGGGGAAAAAGAAAAAAAACTTAAAACGTCTAACCTATATATTAAATAACTTGCATAGACAACTATTATGTTGACATTCGTGTCTCCTTTACTTACAGATAACCTAATCTCGATGTTCTAAGCCTCATCTTGAAATAAGTCAAATATTGCTTCATGAATACTCCGCTGATTCAGTGCTGGAGCCTCTTGGAAATAAAGTTCCTCCTGGTGGGAATTTCAACTCAGAGTTATCCCCCTCCTGTTACATATAGAAAGTGATAGCCCCGACAATTGAGAGATCCAAAACTGACGGGGTCCCAGGTAGGATCCACTCATTGATAGCTTGACAATAAAAAGTCCAGAAGATTTAAAGTCGTCGCGGAGCCGATCCAAACTGAAAGTCCGGAGAAAGAGTTGCTGTCATCAGACGACGTGGTTTCACGACCTCCATCAAATCCTTCTTGTGTCAATCACTCGGCTCAGCAGTGAAGGTCTTGATTAACGTTTTAAGTTGAAATAAATCCCCTTTGAGTTTCAGCAACAGTGCAGTGACGAGCGTGGATGGATTCTCTTTACGCACGGATCATTATCTTTACGCATCAGCGGCAAGATGCACATAGTACATTTTGGCAACATGAGTGATGAAAATAGAAAAAATTTGAATGGAGTAAACGAGTGCCAACATAGCTTTATTTGTTTTCTGTGCAATTATAGCAATGACGATACTGTCTCTAAGATATGCTGATAGTGCCCGGATAGCAGAACTCCAACGTCAACCTTCCTCCCACACGTGTATTTCTTGTGGTTGCCTCTACTCCAGATACAGCATCTGTCTCCCTCAACATTTAAATACTTTAACTTGCGGGAAAGTCAATATCCTCGGCGAGAGCAGGCGGAGCGTTCAGGCTGGAGCCAATTTGAAACTGAATACTTGCAGAAACAGTGTGCTACTTATTTGCATAGAAACACAAATCCATAACCGCAGCAATTATCAATTGGTAAGAGTTTATAATTAAACAAAATACTGTAAGATGGACTTTAAAAGTAAGCTATTTCATCTAGGATTCAGAGAATCTGTTAATATGGAGGTTATAGACCAAAATAAAGGTTAAATAGAAATAAACTAGCTACCATTGGATTCTACCAGTATCTTCAAAAAATATTGTATTTTTATCAGTTTTATTAGAATTGATTCAGAATCATACACTCACATTCAGGTGAATGCATTCAATTTCCTATATCTTCATTTATAGAAAATCACTGTGCACTTGGTTTTATAAGCAGAAATGTCCACATGGAAAAATTCCCTGGCATGTACTTAAGAAAATCTACAGTTACATTAACTTATTCCCCTACTGCAGGTTAGAGGTTGTTTGGTGGTCCCCCAGGACAGACCTTGATGTACTTTTTCATCATACATATGTAAGTAATATGTATTCCATGTGAACACATGACACAGAATGGTTTTCACATAACATCTAAGCCTTTGCCTTGGATACAAATGGTCTCTCACTCACAGTCTTTCTTCCATAACTTTTCACAATCTTTCTTTGATTCTCAACAGTGTGTCCAGGGCTTTGTGTGCTACTTTCACTGCATGGTTTCAAACATGCAATTATATTGTAATTATTCTTTGTAACAACAAGGTGGCAGGGTTTTGCTCAAGGGAACCTATCTGTCACACAGTTATCTAATAGGGGAGACTGGGGATGGTTGTAACAAGGGATAGTTATAACACTTTTGATTGTGATCAAGATGCTCCTTTCAGTCCCAATCCCACACGTGGAAAAATACAAATTTCTGATTTTGAGGTTAGTAAGTATTTTATTATTTTTTTTAACTAAAGTTGTTTTTTTGATAACGAAGTCTGTGTTACTGTCAGAGTTATCAAACCTATAGGATAAACAGCAGACTTTGGAGATAAATATCATGTGGTTAGCTTGTGCTAATGTTACACCATGAGGTTACACTAGCTGTTTAGTGGCTGCTGGGTTGGAGATAGTTGTAACAAATAGTGGTGATAGTTGTGACAAAACAAACATGTTGCAAATCAACCCAGTTAACACACACAGACGTGCACAATACTGAGGTCATATTATGTGCACATTACATTTGTTTGTTGTTAATGTTAAACTTAGGTGCACACACACACACACACACACACACACACACACACACAGTTCCATTAAGATGTTAAAAATGTCGATGTCAATTTGAAAGGACAATGAGTAATGTGTGCACAACAAATCTATTACAATTCTTTGTAGTTATTATTAAACTCTCACATTTGATGTTAACTCTAATAGCATGATTTGGAAGCAGTTTATGCATTCCCCAAGGATGTTACATTATACCCTGGGTTAGCTGTAACGGCAGTTACAGCTAACAGCTGTGGGGTAGGATGTTACATTTCTGTCTTTAAGACAAAATAACTCCCTTTCTATTTGCCTTGGAGATACTGAAACAACTCAGTTTTGTAACAGATAAATGTAAGAAGTTTATACCAGATTTCAAAAGATCTAACTCAAATGAGCAAGGAGATATGGACAGAAATGTGAAAAATGTTACATCCATCCCTGGTCTCCCCTGTACTATGACTGTTCCTGTTTGTATTGATGAAATAAAAATTCAGCTAGAATACTTTATTCTCAAAGTGAGAAAACAATGTGACTGTAGGATAGGCTAAAGCTAAACACAAACAATTTGGTCTTCAAAGGAGACCCAAAAAAGC
Source organism: Centroberyx gerrardi (assembly GCF_048128805.1). Taxonomy (NCBI): domain Eukaryota; kingdom Metazoa; phylum Chordata; class Actinopteri; order Beryciformes; family Berycidae; genus Centroberyx; species Centroberyx gerrardi. The sequence goes on along the minus strand of NC_135999.1, from coordinate 19,642,026 downwards.
TGAAAAACTCTTCACACCAGGGTGAAATGAGTGAAGTGCAGCGTGTCAGAATAGATGTGCTGATGTTCACTAGGTATCCTATTGCTATTCTAGTGAGTCAAAACAGATTGGAGACCGCTGTTCTTACCTGTGAGGCTTGATAAAGACAGGCCCATGTTCTCTGTGTGAACAGCATGGGAAACTTTTGTACCCTACACACACCGAACAGCTGTTCAAGTGTAAAAAGTGTAATTATGTGAATTTAGTCAAAGTCTTAGCTGTAAATCAGTCATTTCAGCCAATGCAAGGGATTTAGAGGGTGAAAATGTACCTGCCTTATTAGTTCCAGCGGGACACTGCAACAAGTGGTTTTGCCACCTGGAACGATTCAGCACTTTGTTCTGGCATATTTCGACCCCTATGAAACGATGGTTGTACATCCAGATATGAAATCCACATGTTTATATATGCATGCTAATTAAAGCTCTTGAGTATTTTTTTTTTTATCAAGACCATATAATGATTTATCAAACGCGTATGTTTGACTATTTGAACACACAGATCATGAGTTCATTCACAAGTCAGCGTACAAGTGACTTCAGTTCAGGGACAGAAGAAACACATGGAGTCTTCTAGCTGGTGGGGCTGAAACCGTCTGTACATAATCTTGCAAACCCAGAACAAAATTTAGCTTTTTGTAACATGGACTCTGCCGTTTTGGTTTTGGGAGCAGGTAGTGAAAATGCATACTTTATTTCAGAACCTGATCCTTCTGTTTTTTTTTCTTTCTCATAAATCCCATAGCAGATATCCTGCCAGATTAAACTCTGGATGAATGAAGTTTGTGTGACGTGCTGATATTTGTGGTTATCAATACATGGACTATGATATTGATGGAGGTTATGAATATTGCCTTTTGGTTATAAATCCTCTGCAGTTTTTTTGCCCATGTAAAAAATCTTTAGAGAACATGAATGTGACAAATTGGTCCATTCTGCTCAGTGATTTGCCTACAGAATTATCACTACAGTAAGTGGTTTAGAAAAGGTGGGAAATGTCAAGGCACAGGCTTTTTTTCATTGTCTAGGTTGAACCATGACCCTGACAAGAGCAGACAAGGAAGCAAGCTAGTGAGTATTTAGAGTAGAATAAAAGATATCTTGCATTGAAACAGTGTTGTGCTCATCAGTGTATGAGAATTATGTTTGCAGGGAGGGAAGTGGACAGATATGGACAATGTGTTGAGGGGTTGAGAACAAGGGGAAATCCAAGTAAAATGTAGAGTTTTAAGGGATGAAGTTAAATATATGGACTGTTTAATCAGCAGTTTTTTAATGATATAGAATGCAGGTTGAGGATAAGGACTGTTTAGGAAATTTGAGAATGATTGTTGAATAAGTATCATGGTGAAAGAAAACTAATGCCTTTATTATTATTAAACCCTTGAAGGCTTTTTAGCCAAAATATGTACAAACTGTGCTATATTTTTGAATATCCTTGAAGTTACTTGACCATAAACAATGCATTTTAATTTGTGATTCAGTAAGACCAGTGCTGTTTTTTGATTAACTTCTGGCTGTTTGCCAAAGTTATCATGTGAAGATATCAGAAGAAATCATGTGAAGCAAGTAAATAGCTTTTATAGAAACGTACCCTCTCTAGGAAACAGTGGTCTTACTCACAAAGCAATAACTATTGATGTAACTGAAAAAGTGCAACTGATATTGACACATATTGGTCACATATTGGCCCTTGCTCTAGCGCTGACCATTTCCTGAACTGTCTCCTTAATTAATTCCTCTTCACATTGTCCATATCAGTGCAGTGCCTACAGCTGTGTGAGTGTTTAGCCAAGCCAAATGAGCACAAAACACCACAGCTAAGTTTGATTTATTTTCAAACAGCTCAGCTGGCGTCCATAAGGCATGTTGGAATGAGGAGTGCAGTGCATCTTTGGAGTCGTCGCTGCAGCGCATATAGGGAGGGAGTTTGTAGCTGTGCAGTCTTAGCTATAGCTTCTTAGTGACTTGATTCGTACATATCTGCCCCTGAGAACTGACTGAGAACATTTGGTCCAGTACTGTACAGTCGGCATTTCTCTTTGAATTTACCCTCACAACAATCTACAACAGCTACTTACAATTTAGAAACAATTTCCTCTCCAAGGACAACTTTAACCCAAATGACATTAGGCTGAGGCGACCTGTCGAACAGGTCCGGCTAAAGTTCTCCAGCATGTACATGAAAGGTTCCCTGGTTCCTCTGAAATTTGATCAAAAGCTATAATTTTTTATTCTAGTTTTTTTACATATCTTACTGCCTGCTGCCTCACTCCTTAGATTCTCTAGTGACCAGCTTTTCTGGCCTTTTAATGAGTATGAGAAGAGTTGTGTGGAGTTGACATGGCTCCAAGTGTTGCCCCAGATCCCAACTCTCTTGCCTTTTCCCTTAGTCTCCCCATAGCTGGTTGCTGCTTTTCTCATTTGGATCGGACCTCGCTAGCTAATACAAAGCCCTGGTATCAGTGAGTGGGGTACAAAGACAGCATCACTAGAGGCTGCAAAGAGAAATAAAAAAAAAAAACCTGAGAGAGGAACTTTTTGGCAAAGGTGCACGTCGGTTATTCTTAGAAGAGGAGTGACTGAATGTCTGAAAAGGCCCCAGAGCAGACTACCATTCAGCGAGAGGTATTATTCCCCCTAGCTAATGCGAGACATAAAAATACACACACTGCCATAAGGCAGGGCCAATGGAAAGGTAGACACCATAGAGGAAGAGAAAAAACAGAACCAGAGAGAAAGACAGAGCGAAAGAGAGAGAGACAGTGTGTGTGTGTGTGTGTGTGTGTGTGTGTTGGGGTGGAAAGAAAATATGGGATTTGGGGATTCTCAGTGTCATCTGGTAGCGGTGTCACTCACCGCCCCAAACCTCAGCGGTTTTTGAAGCGTAGAGAGAAGAAAAAGTTTTCAACCACCTAGAGATGTGTTGTAATTACGCCTCGGTGCTTTGTTGCAACAAGGCGGACCACATAATGTTCCTGCGACCACGGCTGTAACTCACCTTGAATTAACTCGAGAGTGTCTTGGCTCACACCGCAAAATTGCTGAAAGTTACTTAGTTAAGTAAATTACTTAGTTAAGTAAATTTATTCCTCGTGCGTTGGAAGGATGACATGGAAGATTAATAGCATACATTGTACTAATTGAATTGAAAGAACAACATTTTCCAGAGCATTTTTTTTTTTAATTTTGATTATTTTCATGGCATTTCTGCTTTATTTGATAGTGAGCAGTGGATTAATAGACCATCAAGGACAGGAAATGTATAACATATGACAAGTTGAGACATTGGTAGAAAGTCACAACAGTGTAATGCATAATGCACCTTATACCCATAAGCCATCTGGATCCCCCTCGCCCCCCTCCGCTCGCCCTGAAAGTCTAGTTGCCAGTGTATATTGAACAATTTAATGGTTTGTGATTATGAAATATGTATTTTTTTCCTCATTGGCTGTCATATTAAAAATTAATCTCCTTAGTGGAATGATGGAAAGACAGAGAGAGAGAAAGTAATTGTACTACACTCCGCCATTAGAATGAGGTAATCCCTCTGTCTACCTTTCAGTCAGTCACACAGTAGCCATTTAGTGTGTGTGTGTGTGTGTGTGTGTGTGTGTGTGTGTGTGTGTGTGTGTGTGAGTGGGTGGTGGTGGGGGTGTCACAATTCCACCGCCTGAGAAAATTGTTACACCGAGAAAATTTGGAAAATTAAGTCGGAGTTCTCACCACCAAATGGCTGTGAACGCTGCCACGGCTAAAGCATTTCTTCATGTTTCAGCAGAGTTGTGAGCTTGAATGACTTTTTAACTGTATGAAACGACTGTCTGGGAATGACCCCAGTGTGTAGAAGTGATTAAGGGGACCCAATTTTGCCATAAACCAAATGTGTTTGCATAACGACTTTGAGTGGCTTTCTCAGTGACATTAAAGCTGCACTGATCTCTGCTGAAGCTTTTAACAACTGTTCACTTCAAAACAGGAGTATGCAAAGAAAAATGACAGTTTTTGTTTCGTTATTTCTTTAGCAAAGGCTTGGCATCACGTATCCCAATAACAATAAATAGTATATTTCATCATTCACTACGTCTTACACTGCTGTTTTCAGGCAGTAAATCACAAAGTTCTTGTCAGATCAGAGAACTAGAAAAGATGAAGGGTCCCACAATGGCATCCCCACCCCTTCCCAGAGAGGAAAGGTGTGTGTGTGTGTGTGTGTGTGTGTGTGTGTGTGTGCCGGCAATGAGGGAGAAAGTTGCCGTCGGCTCTGTCAAAGCGGTCCTCCTTTCCCGGTGACTCGGATGCTTCCCCCTTACTTCACCCCCGTAACCCCCACCCCGAATGGGCTGTGATTTACTGTCTTGTAAACACATAGGAAGTAGCATTGAAAACGGTTTAACAAAGTCAATAAAAGCAGACATCATTCCTGGTATCAGGGGGTGGTGAGGGGATGAGGCCTGGGGTGGCTGAGGGCAGGTATCCTCCCTCTCCCCTCCCCTCCCTTCCCTTCCCCTCTTTCCCCTCGTTCTTCTATCTCTCCATTTCCAATCGCCATCCTTTCTCTCTTGTCTGTCATCCTCTGATACTTTTCTCCTGCTCCTCTCTCTCTCTTTCTCTCCCCCTCTCGCTCTCTCTCTCTCTCTCTCTGTCTTTTTTATTTCTTGCGCTGGGCAGTGGACAGCCGGAGCGATGGTTTTACCAGACCTACCTGCAGCGCTGCACAGGGCGGCTCTTTCATCTGGGCTCTGGAGAAAGAAGCCCCCGGCCCTGAAACAGCTGTGTGGACCTGGGAGTGAGAGGACCATGAAAAACGCAGAGAAGAAAGAAAGGAAATTCAATGGACCTCTGGGAATCTTACCTCCCCATGCCTCTCTCTCTCTCTCTCTCTCTCTCTCTCTCTCTCTCTCTCGCTTGCTCATTATCTTGCAAAGTTACCCTGTCCTATAGTCCTAGTCTTCATTGGCATTTGTTTTGCTTTCAGTCTGTCCTCCTATTTTTTTTATACCATTTTCATACTTCTTCTTCCTCCTCTCAGTCTATCCTTCAATCATCCTTGCTCCTCATTTCCTCAAAGTTTTCTTGCAGTACTTGCAATACTTGTCTCTCTCAACCCTGAAACAAGCCAGTTTTAGATTCACGTCACCATTGCACAACATCCCCTTCAGCCACAGATCTCACGTACTCCCTTTCACTGCTACATTATCGAAATGCATGAAAGAGAGTGTAGCTAAGCCTGAGCATCAGTGAAGGTTGGTGATGGACCAATAGCAGGCTATAAGCAGGGCAGCTAAAGGTGGCATATGCAATCACTTAGGGTCTCCATTTGGGCCTATGGATTCCCGAGAACTTGTTGCTTTTTTTTTGTTTTCAGTTTCATGTTAATTGGGGTTTTTTTCTTCTCAAAAGTTAAAAGGGTTGTAATGACTGTCTCTGCATGATTTTCATCTATAAAATTAACACAGATAATGACCACAAATTCATAAATTAAACTACTAGGACCACAAAATTTTTGATGGAATGGTGTGCCAATCATCATCAGCACAAATCAAATGTGGTCTATGTATGTTCAGGCCATCTGTAAAGCTTTGCCTAAATACTGTGAGGCAACATGTTCACACAACCAAAACACTGAGGCAGCCCTGTCGATATACGCTATCAAAGTGAAATGCTGTTTCATTTTTGCAAGTTGGCCCTCATTTTTCCCCTCAAAGATTTTACCTGTGTACAACATTTTCATTATTCAGTACATTGACTTTGGCGTGACTCATGAAACATTTGAACCTCCCACCCTTGCTGCTGTTGGAGTGTGTATTCACCGCTGGCTGTCAGGCTTTTGTTTCAACTTTCATCTTCAATCAATTCAAACCAGGATTACAAATGTGAGCAAACAGGCTACATATCTTCTTGAAAAATGTGGCAAAGAACAAAATCATATTATTTTGGTTGCCTTGCTTTAGTTTGTATGTGTAGCTCATGCGAAATGAACAAGTTAGTGACAGCATGACAGTTAAATGGCACACTTTTTGCACCCATTTGCTCACAGAACAGTGGGTTGCGCCTGCCAAACAACACAGAATCCTACGCCAAAGGGAAATATCACTTTGAACTGACTTGAAACACAAGTGAATGGGTCTAGTAAGTTAAATTCTTAGTTTCAGTGCTAGAGTATATTTGTGGAAATGGCTAGCTAGTTAACATGCTAATTATTTGCTTTACACCATGTTTTCTACACCATGTTGTTTACTATTGTAGTGACTATTCCATTGAACGAGTAGAGTAGTACTTGCTGAGGAAAAGTAAGCGTTTCACAATTTTCGGTTTCCACTTTAACAGGTCTGTTTTTGCTCCAATGTTTACACACAATACAAACATAGACACATCATTCACAACTTTGAAATACAATGCATTTAAACCCATATTTAGCTGTAATATACTTCCTGCTCATGGTTCAGTAGCTCAGTGAATCAATCTGAGACTGAAGAAATGCGTTCAGCCCAATAAATCAAAACATAAACAAAGCCATTAGTGGCTCAATGCTAATTCCGGATTGGGGCTCTAATGTGCAAACCCAAAGACAGCAGGAAACAAACACCAACTTGGACTCATGTCTCATCTCATCTCGATATCGTAGGTGCACTTTCAGCCTCAGCTTCTGAAAAAATGAGAAAGAGGATCTGGAGTTTTGGAGTTGAACGTAATGTCCCTCATGCATCATCACCGTCCGTCCACTCTGTGGTGAGATCACCGTCCTGGTTTTAAAATTCCTCACACTCATCCAAGAGGTGGGATATAATAAAAAAAATGAGCAATTGGTGAGAATCTGTACCATCCCCGCGGGTACCGCTCAATAGTTTCTCTGTTCGAGGCTTTTATAATCCTATTGTTGCCCCTCTGCATAGCAGCTACACTGTGTGCTGCCTGTTGATTTGTTTGTGTTGGAAAGTGCGATGCTTTTACTGGGGCATATCGCTGGAGTGACTTGGTCTCTCAGCCATGATTGTTTAAGATCGCCTTAACTACTTGAATTGTGTGTGTGTGTGTGTGTGTGTGTGTGTGTGTGTGTGTGTGTGTGTGTGTGAGAGAGAGAGAGAGAGAGAGAGAGAGAGAGAGAGAGAATGAAAGCGGGAGAGAGAGCATCAGGTGCCCAGAGACTGAATTGACTTTGACTTGAATTGACTTTCCTTGGCAAGCTAAACCTCCAACAAGTGCCATGTAATTTTTTTTTTCTTATATGGCTGAATCACTGATTTACGTTTAAAGTATCATAATGATGATTTCCCTACATACATGATCCTTTGGATGTATTTTGTCTGTTTCTGTTCACTGACTGAAACATGCAAAGGTAGTTAAGCAAAGGGTCAGCCTTTCTTAATTTGCATTGCTCATCTCCATTGAAAACAAACATATCCAGTTGCCTTAATTTGCCTTGACTCAACTGCAGTGAACATCTCTATCCCAGTAGAGAAGTAATATTATTAATATTTAGAAACATACTGTTTTGTTCACAGTGATCTGCATCAAACAACATCCCACACCTGAAATGTAGGTTTTGTATATTATGATTATGACTTTCACAATTATGATTATTATAAATAATTGACAAAATAAAATATGAAGAGGTCTCAGCATTGCAATGTTCAGCTTTAGTACGGCATTCAATCTGGAAACTATATCAGGTGCTTTCCTATATAATATAAAAACATGCGCTCTGAACACAGGGACGCCCCGCCCTGTGCTGCTAAAACAACGTCAACATTTAACCTATAAAGAATCAGATCGCAAGTTTTCCATTCCTTTATTGTCAAGTGTTTTAAAGGCCACTTAACAGAAGGGATTTTAATAGTATCATAACAGTTATGGATTACTGGCAAAGTACTCCAGCAGCACCGTTCCCCCAACAGTTTAAAGCCAACACTAGGAGATGTAAAAAACTGACCTGTGAATCACCTGGCCCTTCCATCCCTCGCTCCCTCCTACTCCCCACCCCGGCTCCCCCAGAGGATCCACTTCGCAGAGAGCGAGACCACAAGATATAAAATGAAAATGGAGAGATGAGGGGAAAGGAAATATGGGTGGGAGGGCGGCTGGTTGGCGGTGGGGGCTAAGTAAGGCATAGGAATACAAACATTGGGGGGGGAGGACAGATAACAGAGTGAGAAAGCAGGGAAGGAAAGTCTACTTTGAGGTAGAGCGGGGGGAAAAAAGAAAGAGACTCGACCAGGCTGGTGTTGAGTGCTGTTGTGTTTGTTTAGTCCCCTTCAAAGGCAAGCTTAATTATTTTACCATGCTGTGCCTGCAGAGACTGCAGGATTCATGGGCTGCTCTCAGCCCCTATCTCCTCCGACCAATTGTGGGCTTAACCCTTCGTCTTCCAACCCGGAGCTCTGACTTCGAAGGATCACTTCCAAGAAAATACTGGGCCAAGAGGTTCCAATAATTATCCCAAACATCAAGAGAAATATTCTAGAAATACCCTGTAAAATACATTTTTTTGTTTATTTGTCTTATTTGTTTTATATATATATATATATATATATATATATATATATCTTGGGGATCCACTTAAAATGTATCCTGTTTCTCATCTATGCTCACTGTGAGAGTCATCTGATGACTGAACACAGTTCTTCCCCAGCCTAGCACTACATCTTCACAAAGATGAATCACTGTCTTTAGTCTGGACCGATGCTTGCTGCCTGCATCCAAATCTGAGCTGGCAAGCTTGGCTACAGGCAACAACTACAACGTTTGTGAGCTACTTATGTGTGGGAGAGCGAGTGAGAGAAGCAAAGTGGATGTGGAGGAGCAAACATCACAGCATGAAGCAGGAGACGTTTAGCGTTAGAACAGACCGACTCGGTAGCCTCCTTTCTGAAGTTCAAAGCTGCGATTAGTAGATTTTGCTTCTGTTCAAGTTAACAATTGCTGTGGTTGGCCAAATGTCTTGCTAGCCAACAATATATCTAGTTGCAATGTTGCTCTCATTACTTTGCTTGAATCACTGGATGGGTTTGAATGGGGTCTATAAATGTGTCGGGAAACAGTCCAAAAAACCCTTTTAGGTCTTGACTCATAGTTGAGAAACCAGACTTTACACTATTTCAAGCCCCATACAAGTTCTTTTAATTTGGAGGATGTGGTAGAGGCTTACATTTACTAGATATTTGACGCATTCATAACACATCTATGAACACACCATTAAACATCTGTAACACATACTCTTCAAATACATCTGCACCATAATAGTTTATTCATGACATAACTTGACTGCAGCTGTATTGTAAGTTGGCTGTTGCTGTGCATAACCTATTGTGAAACTGGCCCATTTCATAGTTTTTAAGATAACAAAATAACACATCTATTGTAGGTAGCTTGTCAAAAAAAATCTTTGGATTGTGTTGTCTGGTGATGGGACTTTTAGTGGACAAAAGCTTCATGTGACAATGCATGCTTTTATGTTAAAACATCATATTATAAGTGCTTTTCTCTCCATTTATTCAAATATTATGTACAAAAGCACAAGGATTTGGAGCATTGCAGCTTAGCGACTCCATCAAATGAATTGCATAATGACACCAGTGTCAGTGATCTTGTTCAGTCAGGTACGGCAAGTGAACAGCAGATCACTTTACATCAAATGGGAATGCCACTCAGTTTAGGAATTTATATGTGTTATTCCTATGGTCTAGACAGTCTAGGATAGATGTCATGAGGATGTAAAAGCTGGACCTGATCCATTAAAGAATGAACTACGCAAGATGGTAAAGGTGACTGCACTGCAAAGAAATGTACATCTTAACAAAGAATTTAGTCTCATATTCAGTCATAAAATCTCTTTTTCCAAAAATAAGTGAAAGAAATATGCCAATGGGATCAGATAATTCCACTTGTTCCCAGTGCAGTGTTGCTTGTCTCAGGAAATTTCTAGAAAGAAGTATCAGTATTTTAAAACAAGGCAAAATAAGGCAGATCACTTCACTTGTATCAAGTAAATGGCACTTATTCAAGAAAATTCTTTGTATTTGTATTGGAAACGTGAAATTGTCTCTCCCAGCTGGCAGATTTTTTTTTTCACTTGTTTTAAAAATACTGTTTTAAGACTCCTTACTAGATTAAATGACTTGTAAAATTTCTTGCAGTGTGAGAGCACCCAGGGTGATTTTCTGGTAATAACATTTTCTGGTTCATAACTAGCAATAATACAGAGTAAAGCTCATTGGGATATAAAAAGAAACAAATACTCTGTGGGCTCACAAAATCAGTCCTTCATCTACTGAACAGTTCCAGATTTTACATCTTGATGGCATCAGAGGTTTTAGACTCCGTTCTCTGGTTTGTGGCTTTAGCACAGACTTGTTCATTTTCACATATAAATGAATAGATAATGATTTTCTGTATCCAACAAGTTAAAAAAAACAATTGCTACTCACTACAAATTATATGGGCTTGGCCTTAGAGACCTTTTATGTTTTAAAAGCTGTTTAACTATCCACAGCTATTGGCAAAGTAATGTGGCGTCCTGCAATGAGCAGGAATAGCACCTACATTCCAGGTTTATCCTGTGCTACTGTGTGTCCTAGTACGTCCTAAAAATGCCTTTCTGCCAAGTTTTTGACATTGTTAGAATATTGCTTAAGAGCAAAAAGACCACTGAAGATGTTATGCGGAATTTCCTGAGTTTGTCACTGAAGTTGTCATGCCCAGTTGTGCAAGTAGTGAGACTTTCAATCCAAAGACCCATGTTCAAGACCCCACAAAGTGCAAGACTCTGAATCCCTACCAGCTCCAGTTCTATGTCTGACCCTGCTCTCTGTTCTCCCTGTGGAGGGGAGCGAGTGAAAAGAGAATTTCCCCTTTGGGGATCAACTGAGTATCACAAAAAAGTCATCACCTCACCAGTTTGACCGGACAGTCTCTGTTGGCCAGGGAGCATAAAAAGCGAGCTGGATTGAGAACACTGTGACGGTGAAAACAGACGCAGACGCTTCTTAATATATGGATTATAAATACTGTGTGAACACAATTAACAGGAACACCACTTATGTTTTATTTATAGTGTAGCAAATCATTTGATGTGCCACAAATATGTTCTGAATATGTTATAAGAGTTATTCTGTATCTTATGCTTACATCCCTGTATTATCAGACCCAGCCCCTTTACTGGACACACATCTGTTTTACAGATCAAAAAAGCACATTTTCTTCTGATATCAGCCACCTCTACACTACTGTAAAATACATTATGGATGCATTGTAAGTGTCACGTTAGGGTAAATTGTTACCATGTATCTCGCAATAGGAATTAGGGTTTCACCTTTGTCATCTAGGTTAGAGCTTATTTTGTCTCTGTCAGTCTCTTGGACTGGACAGGAGTAAACGCCTGAAGTTTTGGTTCTCAGGTCTCATTCTGGTCTCATTCTCATTCTCTGTACTGAGAGAATGTCTTTTAACATGCCTTCTTTGCATTTGAATGTTTTACCTGTTGAATGGGCTTGATAAAACACATGTAGTAGGCCAAGGTGAAAAATACAAACATGTTTGAGTAATGCATGCTGTTATGTCACCACAAATGGAGCATTATCAAGCAAAACTAACTGAATTTTAATGTAGAGGTAAGAAAAAAACCTTCTACTTGAATGAGATTACTTTGCTGTCATCAATACCTGTTGCTTTTTAATAGATCAGTATAAAAAAAAATTGAGGATTTTCACCAAATACACCTGGGTAATAATGTTATGGAGTATCATTATCAGCATGTCATGTGATCTGTGTGTTAGTGATACACCGGGGGTCAAAAGCTGCCATCCTAATCCGCCAGCTATCCCGTACTGAACCAGTCTCAGTGCTGCTGTAAAAGTCACTGTAAAACCGAACAATTGCATCATGGAAACAGGACTCCTCTGCTCTTTTCCCTGTCTCTCTATTTCACCTCTCCATCCTGCACTTCTCTTCTTCCCATCCCTCTCTCCTTTCCTCTCTATCCCTCCGTGCTTCATCTCTTCTCTGTCTTTGTCAGTTCTCGCATTTTCTATCTTCATTTCTCCTTCCGCCTTCTTCCCTGTTTCCACTCTGTTCTTCATGCTGCTTCTCCCTGTACCTTCTCTTCCGTTACCTCTCTCTCTCTCTCTCTCTTCTCCTACCATTTCTCTGTCTGTCGCTCCCTCCTGTTACTCTCCCCTTTTCCCCTCTCACCCTCCTTTTTTCTTTCCCCTGTTCCCTCTTTCCTCTGTAGTCTGCAACCTGTGGAACCAATCAGACCTTGTAAGCGGGGGCCTTTTGCCCCTGTCGTGTGGTCGGTTTAACCCGCCGTTCCAAAGGACCTCGCCTCATAGCGCGACCACCACCTTGCCTGCCTCAGTGGGTGGGTTTGGGATGGGGGGTTTGGGATGGGGGGTTTGGGATGGGGGTGAGGGGTAGGGGGGTGACCGCAAGAGTTCAGGGACCACCAAGCCTCTTTTGAACCCCTGTCCTCCCTTAAAAAACTCAGACTGTGGGGTTGACTGGCTGTAAAAGAGAAAGGACGTAGACATGGACACTAGAATGTTATGTAGAATGAAAGCTACAAGATTTTTGTGCTTTGTTAAATCAGTAGCGCGACGGTTTGTAAAAGTCATCGTGAAATGGGCGCGCAATTTTTCATCGAAAAGCGATCACTCGCTTTTTTATCTTTTGTCGGTTATCAGTGTGCGCGGCTGTCAGGATACGGTTCATCCTCTCTTAGGGGGTAAACAAACAGTGAACTCCTCTTTTAGCACAAGACCAGACTGAGTCTCCTTTCACCCTCACCCCCAAACTGCCTGGAATGCTTTTAACAATTCACTGTCGGACGTAGAAAGAACACGGGACGCTGGGAGATTGTCGCATTCCAAAGGGGAGCGTTTTTTTGTCGCTCTTCACGTGTCAATCAGCGACACTATCTCCTTGTCACCCCCACCTCCCCCCAACACACACACACACACACACACACACACAAACACACATACACTAGTCCATGAACCTAGACCGCTTTGCTTCGTCTCAGTTTAGGGACACAGTTGTCGATGTGTTAAGCGCCGAAGAATGTGGCCTTCTGGTGGGTATAGGACACACAAACACAGTTTTCTCAGACTTCACACACGAGACTCTTGCACCTCCAACATCTGTGATGTGGGTCACTGAGAAGCACCTCTCCTCTGGTGAAATACGGAGAGTAGCAGGTCTCTTTTAACAAGGAGCCTGAGTCACTGAAAAAAAAAAAGTATAGGTTTCCAGCCTCATAATTCATCTCAACTAGTCAGTTTTTTTCCCCCATACAGGGATGCAATCATTTTTTTAATGGAAATGGAATCGTTTTTCTCATTTCCAGCAGGTTTTGGGCTAGACTGTTAACTTTCTTATAAAAAGGGACGTTATTGTCTGTAGAAAAAGTATGCAATAAAATCAGACACAACCCTCTAATATCCTTAATCTCCGCCTCTATCCAGCCGATCTTCCTTTTGGGGATTGATCTGACAGGATAAGCAGCAGCAGCAGTCCTGTGGATCTACTAATTGGGTCAGAAAGAGGGGAATAGTAGGGCGCAGACACACACACACACACACACACACACACACAGCACAGCACAGCATACAGGCCAACTTTCAACAGCTATACTCCTAACACACACATTCTCCCCCTTACAGTTAGGATAACAGTCCTGGCGAAATTCCTTGGCACATTATCAGTGCGTTGAAAGCACCTGACTGGTATGTGACAGTGGCAGTTAGTGACAGTTCTCCTTTAAAGGGGGGGTGGGGGGGTAAAGGGTTGATCCATTTGATACTGGTCCCACTGGATACTTGACAGGAGCTGTCAGAGAGCCGAGGGGTGGGTGGTGCTTATCGATCAAACACCCCTCCTATCTGCCACGCTGTCCTTCAAATCCTGGGGGGGTCGTATTTAGGTAGGGGTGGGAAATTATAATGAGAGAGACAGAGAGAAAGAGAGAGAGAGAGAGAGAGAGAGAGAGAGAGAGAGAGACAGAGACAGAGACAGAGACAGAGAGAAAGAAAGAAAGAAAGAAAGAAAGAAAGAAAGAAAGAACAAATGTCTTGTGTTTGAAAGTTTATTCATTACAGTGTGTGTTTAGGCCCACAGAAAGCTGTCATGGGAGCTTTGTGTGTGTGTGTGTGTGTGTGTGTGTGTGTGTGTGTCTTCCACTAGCCAACCAAAATCTTCTCATTAAACTTATCTTATAGATTTGAAGATCTCTGATTTAAAAATAAATGTTTGATTTTATTTTTTTTACTTTTATTTATCCATGGGAAGTCAACTGACACACTTGCTCTTTTCCAGGAAAAACACTGCTTTATATACATTCACAACTGGAAGCTACCCAGCACAGCCACAGCCAGTGTTGCTGGTTAGTGAGCAGCTTCACTGGAGCAATTGGGGTTAAATACCTTGCTCAAAGGGCAAGGCACCTTAACAGTGGCTGTTGATGGAGGGGAGAACATTAATCATTCACTTTCTGCACCTACAATTTCCCACCCAATCAGGATAGCCCTGCTTTTCAGATACACTGTACCTGAAACTCATTCAAAATGATATCACGGCATCCCAACATCATTCAAAACTTAAAAAAACTGTAAGTCAAACATTTTAATCACAGTTATCACAGCAAAAAATCAACATGGGGTCAATAGTGATTATGCCTGAAAACCTTTTTTAAGCATTTCTTTCTTCAAAATCTGGCGCAGTGCCACAGCTTATTTTTGCTGCAGAGGTGGATGTCGTTTATGAAACCAGTAGCAAGAGTTGAAGAGAGAAACTGCGACAGAGGGACAACCGGTCATCTTGTGGTTAACCATAACCAGTGTTTAGCCAGGACAATCTGAGGCCAGTGGTCATTATAGCACCATGCTCGCCCAGCGGTAATGGTGTCAAAACACTGTGCTTGGCAGGGGCCGTGCACAACAGAATCCAACAGTTTTGAAGTGTTGTTTTGATGTGAAAGTTTTGTTTATGAAACTTCTGATGATATTAGTGAGTCAGTGACTTGCAGATTGGCAGTCTTTCCGTTTTTTTCCCCACCTTTTGACTATGCATTGGAGCTAAGAAGACGAGCAATTTGGCTGTTTTACACAAATCTGACTGCATCAGTATGGAGGAATCAGCAAACCCAATAGGCAGCATTCCTATATGAGATCTCATGTGTGGTTAATGAGCTCCCCCTACTGTCTTCTATGTTCTTCACAGGGTTGTGGCTCTGCAGAAACTGGCTTTTCATTACTGCATAGCAATTGCCCAGCTATCTATGATGTGTTAAAACTCAATTTTTAATCAAAACTAAAACACAAACAGATAGGATTTGATGTTGGTAATGGCAAGTGGATATTTATTTTCATCATATGTGTATTCCTGTCCTGTGTGCGCATGTAAACACACTCACACACCCTCTCTCTCTCTCTCTCTCTCTCTCTCTCTCTCATTCTCTCTCTCACACACACACGCACACACACACCACACACACACATGCATGCACACACTTCTTCATAAGCCACTTAGACACACACTCTGTCTCTCTCTTTCTCTCCTTCCTCCCTCCCTCGTTCCTTCCTGATGTGATCTATAAATACTCTCTCATCAGCAGCGGCCGGGCACGAGTGCCGTCGACCCTGGCCTCTCTCCGTCCAGCAGAGCAGTGATTTATGGGGGCTCAGGCCTGCGCTAACCTTGCACTTGGGCCCTGGCAGTATAAATGATGGCAGGTCAGTGGCACCGTGGATGGAGGGGAGAGAGTCTCTTTCTCTCTCGCTCCTCTCTCCCTCTTGCTTTCTCCCTCTCTCTCTCTCTCTCTCTCTCTCCTGTTATCATCAGTGTGATGGAGACATCATCATCTCCAGGGAGTATAAATAGTGCTGGATCAGGTGACAGCGCTGGCCCTGCCCTTTGACGGGAGCTTTAATTTCATGCCTAATTTCTCTCGGCACAGAGAGGATCGATGCTGCCCTGTCCGCGCTCCCCGCTCCTCTGTTCTTCTCGGCCGCAAAGATAGAGAGCAAAGAGGACAAATGTTCCACTGCTGAGTGATGTGCAAGCACCAAGACATTTACCTTACCTGTAAACACACACACATGTATGGGCATACTTCAGCGGGTATAAATGTGTTGGCAAATGTAGACAAATGCCTGGTCTCACACACACATAAACACACACATCCAGAGATGGCTTAACCGATCAATACGGGTAGAACAGATAGTTTTGGAAATAAGAGCAACAAGCAAAATATAACTGCACTGCTCCCCATCTGTGTGTTGTGGGCTACACATCGCCATGGTGATAAATAAAAGCCCTTGGTCCCCACCCGCAGCCCCGGGGAGGCATTGAACTCTAGCCCCTCCATAATGACTTTGTCTACCTATCGATCCGGCTATGATCCATGTACTGTAATTCTTATATCATCAGCCCCAGCCCCAGCAATAACTCCAAGTCATATTTCGGGCCTTCCTTCCACTTGACAACTTAATGATGCAGGGGTCCTTGCCTTGCTCCGCTCAAGTTTGGAGAGCTCACCCCCCCCTCCGCCTCCTTCCTCCCCTGCAGGGTTCTAATTTCTCCTTGTTCTTTCAGACTAATATCAGCCAAGGCAGGGACAGGCTGTTCTCTCTGAGGACTTTTCCCGTCTGAACCACATATCTTCTCCTTTTCACCTCTCTGTGCTTGGAGTATAGCATGGGTTAGTGTCTGGGACCGGTGTGCATCTGTCTCCGATTTGGAACACAGCCCCCGCAGGCTCCCAAGGAGACTTAGCCGTCCCTCTTTAGACCCTGTTCTTTTTCTCCCTTTGAGTCGGGGCAATATTTCATTGTCATTTCAACCCGCTCTTCCTAGCCTGGATGTAATAGCGAGAGATATATGGCCTCACTTCTGCAGTCTTCTGAGCTTCCTCGGCCCTTTTATAAAACACTGTCAGAGTGACAAAACAGCAGCCCTTGGGTATTCGGGCACAGATGCCCCCTCATCCCAAGGCAATTTCTCAATATCCTGCGCTGATCCTTTTAGCAAGCGACAACATCTGGGTCCTTGGACAGGACGAGCTGGAACAGTCATTCTGGACAGAGTCATAGCTCATCTCTATGGCTCTGTCTGCCTATAAGCCATAGCCTGTCTGTCAGCTCTGTTTTTATAAGAGCTGATTTAGGGAGCAGCCCTTGAATCCTGGGCCAATAGGAAACCACAGGAGCGTGCAGGACTGTTTTTTTTCCCCCAATCCAGTGCTGACACACCTGATGCCGCTAATCAAAGAGCTTCAGCTGAGCAGTCGAGAGAGAGATGTGTTGGTGGTTAACACATAGTTCAGACATGTCCCGTTCTGAAGGTATGACTCCTTAATAGAAACCATGTTAATGCATTTAAGGGAGAATCACACTGAGCTGTCTAAGGTTTGTCAGCATTCATGTACGTATGGCTTACAGTTGGTTTTACGGCAGTTGTTAAAGTACAAATGCGAATGTTGACATATTATTCTCACTGGCCATCCGCCATGACATGTCTATTAAGTATTGTAATTCCAGATATATGACAAAATCAAATATCACCATATTTTAGACCAAAATACCTTGGATAATGTGACTATATTTTGGGGATGAGTGTTCGTGCTTTCATAAGAAATTTACACACAAGAAAATTTTTAAAATTAGTAATGATCATTAGTAATCAGTAATGTGGATATAATGAGCAGGTAAAGGCAATCATTAATACTTTTTCTCAGCCAGAACAGGCTAATAAGTTCAGAAAATTGTATCACTTTACTGTAATGCAGCCTTTAAGACCAGGAAAAAGTGACATTTAAGTTGTTTCACAATATTACGATAACCAAAATCCCAGACGATATCTAGTCTCATATCATGATATCGATATTATGCGATTTATCGCCCAGACCTAAGTGAGCGTTGTATCTATTTCCTTCTATCTGAGGGAGAGAGAGACAGAGAGACAGAGAGAGAGAGGTGCGGGGGCTGTGTTCATTACCATCACTGTAGAAAGACTTTAATGATGTTCCACCTGGCCACAGAGACACATAACAACCCTATACCTCTGAGCTATGGCCCTGATTGAGATGTGAGTAAAAGAGAGAAGCAGAGGGGGAGCAGATGGGCTCGACAGACAATTAGAGCTGCATGTTTCGTAATGTTTCCTCCACTGCGCTTTGTTCTCGTCACCCTCATCCTTATTGACATCTATCCTCTCCATCCATCACTTCCCCTCTGACTCCCCTCTATTTCTCTCTCCTGCCCCCCTCAGCATCCCACCACCCCATCCTTCCCACACCGCACACGCCATCTCTCCAACCCTTTATCTCTCTTCCTCCCTCCTTGCCTTTCTCATACTCTCTCACCCACAGCTCACAGCCACCCATAGACACACTCTCTATCTCCTTTCTTCCTTTCCTTTCCCCTGCTCTCCACATCTCTCTCTCTCTCCCTCCCTCCTCCCCTCTCTCGCCTCCCAGCCTTAATTGGGAGTCAGGGAGAGCAGTGGAAATCGCATTAACGTGGGCCCTGCCTGAGTGTGCCATCCATCTTCTTTTTTATTACGCCGCGCCGGGGCTGCCTGGGCGCTGCCGTTCGATTTGTCACCGGCCTCGTTCGCTGATAACAGGCATTTGTCATCGCCTTGCCTCCCTGTTAATGTTATCATCTCCTCCCTGACAGCCGCCCTCCGCCGGGGAGCGCCAGCGACAAAGCACATCCGTCAAGCGAATATTTCCACGGCTAAGGGGACCGCGCACTGCAATAAGCCACATTAAAGCACTTATGAAGGGTGGCCGAGTGTGCGTGTGCGTGTGTGTGTGTGTGTGTGTGTGTGTGTGTGTGTGTGTGTGTGTGTGCGTGCGGCATGCATCAGTGGCACAGGATCTGTGATAGTGTGTGTTGCGCGCGTACACACACACACACACACACACACACACACACACACACACACACACACATGTGTAGCGCATTTGTCGGCGCCGTAAAAGAAGCGAGGTGGGGGCCGACAGGGAGAGGAGAGGTAATTTGTTGCAATTAATTACGCAGTGAGTGTGGCTTTGTTGTGTGGGAGAGCATTTTATCTGTTGGAATGTTTCCTTGCCAGGCTGTGATGCTATTTGTTTGATTTATAGCTTCTGCTCGCCTGAGGCGGTGTGAGCCTCTCTCTCTATGTGTGTGTGCGTGTGTGCGTGTGTGTGTGTGTGTGTGTGTTTATGCCTGCGTGAGTGTTGTCACATGTGCACAAGTGTATGCTGTGACATTATCCACTAAATATACTGCACTCTCAGTGACCAGGAGCCCTTTGTTTAAGAGTGACGTCATCCGGTCATGAACAGCCACACTCATGTTTCTCCTTCTTCAGGTCTGAAACAACTGTCAATTTGTCATTGAGCAGCAAATCAACTACTCTAACATGTGACCTTGCAATACCGGCCACTACTTTCCCAAGCACTTCTGCAACAGGACCTCTCAATTCAATATGACATGGCA
The DNA here is from genome assembly GCF_048128805.1 of Centroberyx gerrardi. Lineage (NCBI taxonomy): Eukaryota > Metazoa > Chordata > Actinopteri > Beryciformes > Berycidae > Centroberyx > Centroberyx gerrardi. The sequence continues at coordinate 19,622,507 of NC_135999.1, read as the reverse complement.
CAAAATACTGTGACACTCACATTTGCTACCAAAACCCACAACAAAACAGATGTGAAATGCTGATGTTTCCCCTGTCGCTCAGCACTCAACACCGGCCCCTCTCTCTCTCTCTCTCTCTCTCTCTCTCTCTCTCTCTCTCTCTCTCTCTCCTCTGTGATATCAAGAGAAGCAGGCATTTGACAACATTTATCCATTCTGGCTCAGTCGGGGGTTCCCGGGCCCTTCTGCAGGGGCTGACAGATGGAGCGGCCAGCCTAAGGCAGCAGAAAAAAGACGAGAGAGAAGCACCATTTCACTTCCTTTCATTCAACACGACTCTCGACTTCACCATGCCATGTCACATGTAACGCTGGGACCCTCGCAGAGAGCTGTGATCAGGATTATGGCAGTTTTAATACGGAGGCCACTCTGCTATTGCTATGCAATTGCTAAAAGCTTTGTAACACTAGGATCATCTTGGCTTCACTGTAAACTGAATTGTACTAGTGAAAGATTATTATAACCTCTCTTGGTTGTAATAAGATCTTAACACCAACATGGCTATTTCTTGTAAGATATAGACATTGGCCTTAAGGATTGTAGCTCTTCAATGAGTGAACATGATGCGCTCTTCTTTGTTCTGTGAATCAGGAAGAGAGAGAGGGAGGAGAGAGAAAGATGAAATTTATAGAAGCTTTTGCAAGATAAGAATTAGTACTTGTTATGCCAATAAAGCTCAATGAAATTGAAAAAAATGAGAGAGGAGTGAGAGAGAGAGAGAGAGAGAGAGAGTGTGTGTGTGCGAGAGAGAGAGAGAGAGAGAGAGAGAGAGAGAGGGAGGGAGAAAGAGAGAGAGAGAGAGAGCGGGAAAGAGATAGAGATAGGGATGACAGCATACTATGTACATCCATAGATCCCGATGAGTTGTAAGCTTGGTGTCGGATGTTAAAACTAAACTACATTTAAAGTTTTTTTTGACGCTGTCACATACTGTCTGTCCTGTTTCAAGATATCAGTCTCTATAAGATCAATCAGAATGAAAAAAAGAGTTTCCTATCCTATATTTTGGTTTTCAGACTTCTCTTATAGCACTGTTCCTGCCCTTCCTTTGGAATAAGGAACTAGGCCTCCAGTGTCGCCTGTAGAATATTTTCTATGTGGGTGGGAGTAATTTTGGTTTTGGTTCTGAGACCCAGGCTCGCTCATGGACCCATTCCAGTTTAGGAATGGCCTTTATTTGGGTATTTATTTCATGATATATGAACATTTTTTGCTGTAATTGCAATTGGCGAGGGTGGGGGGGCAATAAGGCCAGATGATGAGTTTTCATTGTATTTTAATTTTTCTAGGTATGGAAGCAATTTCCAGCTGTTAGGGGCCTCTACAGCTAAATGAACGTAAATATTGGCTCCTAAAGAAACCCAAGTCTTGTGGTAGTCCAGAACTACTACGCTGTACTTGAAGGTGCAGTGGGGTGCACTGTGAATACAGCTAAGTGCATATATAATGTTTTTGTATTTGTTTGCTTGTGGTTATAAGGCCCAGTCACGGAAAGAGTTTGCAGCAGGACACAGCAGCAAAACAAAGGACAAAGAAACAGTTTTTCATGTTCAAACATATGTATTTATCTAGATATCATATATACTTTCGAACAGCCTTCATATTTCTCATCGTAACTGACTTCACACAGGAAATGTCTATTTAAATAAAATGAATTTGAACAAACCCGTACAGCTACTGTGATATGGTATGTTTATAAATTATAATTCTTTTACAAGCTTTTCATGTGCGTTTTGTTTGGACAGGAGGAGCATCCCGTCTTGGCATATGAAATGACTACTACAGTAGCCACAATAACCAGCTCTCTTATGCAAAAAAGAGACGCAAAATAATTATGTGAATGAAACAAAGCGAGACAGAAATAAAAACCAGCTCAAGTTCTTGGCAAAGTCATTCACCTTGAGCCAAACAGTGTAAACATATGGTAACAGGAAAAACTATGTTATTCACATGATGTCACACGACCCTTAACCTCTGAGGGAAACAGTGTCATGAGAAACGGCTTTCATATCTTCTTTCAGTACGCTGATGGAAGCTCTGTCTCGGAAATGGAATTGCTATGTCAATAAATAAATACATCCACTCTGTACTGAACAATGAAGGGAAGGTATTCAACGCTGAAATGTCAACATAAAATGGATCATGGGATATGTTCAGAAAGTGAGACTAATGCACAGAGGTCAGGATTTGTGAGAGCATGGTGTGAAAACCAACCAACCCTCTCATACAAATGGATATGCTGTGGGATGCAGACAAATGGATTAGCATGTCACTGGTAGCTGATTTGAAACGCATGACAGCATGACTTCTATCCCACACACTGTACATACAGTACACTTTAACTGGAGATATACAGTTGAAATAGAGTACAGAAATTACAGCTAGTATTGTGCTACTTGGCCATATTTGGAATGAAGAGTGTGTATTGTGCTATGTAGGAAATAATGACTGCTCTATATTTCATTTGGGTGAGTGCTGGTGCATGCAGGTGTACATGCATGTGTCCTTGCATGTGTTTGTGTGTGTGTGTGTGTGTACGTACAGTAACACCGGTCTTTTATGCTCTACATATGAAGTAGCAGCTCTCCTGGTGGGCAGAATTCCACCTTGCTGCTTTTAAACCTGTGGTGCTTAAATCATCACAAACCAAGAAGGGACAATGAGAGGCGAGGAAGCCACTATACCATTTAGGTCCAACTAATACCCCTCCAAGTCCTCTCTCCCATTAGGCTCCTTTTTCTCTTCGTGGAGCTCAAGGGTTCCGTAGCCGTTCATCTTAGACATTTTGAGATGACCGGCAGTGGGAGCGAACTCTGTGCTCTCGTCTTGAAGGATGCCGTTCCTGGCAGAGAACATCTGGCTGATCTCCACAAAGGTCTTGTTCTTGGTCTCGGGAATGATGAAGAAGGTGTAGCCTGCCACTCCCAAGCAGACAGCACAGAAGATCAGGTAGCAGTAGGAACCTGTAGCCATCTGTATGGGGGGTGACAGTGCATTTTTTAACTGATGATGAAGCAAAGGATAAAAGCAAATGAATACTATTCTGAATACTATGAATACTGTTCTATTCTGTAAAGTAAGGGAAGAAATGAATCTGGATGGCATGCAATAGATTTGGACCCATGCTGTCATAGTACATGGACAGTTTCCCACTTGTCCACCTCATAAGAACATCTGCTTACAACAAAGAAGCATGAAGCAGAGGCTATTGTGGGCTAGAAAGATAGAAAGGCAAAGTTTCTTCAGACAGAATCAGGCAAAGACAACAGAAGATAATGATGATAGTAGTCTAATACAAAGAAAAGTAACTCATAGCAAGCTGCAAGCTACTGTTCTGACATCCCAGTCAGCTACTTACACATGATTTACATCCAAAATATGTTCAGGGAACATGGAACGTTCTGTAGGTTTTCATAAAAACTACTGGAAAAAGTTGACACCCAGTTTAGGCTATAGGAATGGATTAGTTAGTTTGAAAACCACTTGCTTGGGAATGTCAAAGAATATAAATACAAAAACACTGATACAAACATGCAAGGATAGGGTGAAAAATGTCTAAGGCCTCAGTCACACTGCAGCTGAACATGTCCCAATTTAGATTTTTTCCCCCTCTTTTTGACACAGATCTGACGTTTTTAGTGCAGTGTGAACAAAAAACAACAAATGGTATCTCATTTATCTGTGGTCCTAAATCTGATCTGACCCGTGGCCACGCGACCGCAGTCTGAACTGATCAGAATTCAGGTGGTTTTTATGTCACTCTCCATGGGACAGATCACTGTCATCATAACTCAATTCAAACAAAACTAGAGGGGACGTATTGTAATCGACCAGTGTCTAAAACAATTGCAAGAGAAACGGCCGAGCGGGGCCACAACAGAACTTGGCTGCAGCGCCAACTAAAAATCAAGAGCCTCAAAATAAAGTTCAAGGAGGCTAAAGACTCCAATCAAGGAAGTAGCCATTCTTTATACAGTGAACTGTAGTTTGGGCAATAAACCCAGAAGGCATTCTTTAGAGCTTTACAGTTCATGCACATGCAGGTCATTTCAGGATGGAGGTCCGTTCAAACTGATATTGGATATGAGTCATTTTCAAAAATGAATGCTTTAGATTTAAGCAAAAAATTGGAATTGAGCACAAAGGCCTGCAGTGTGAACGGAGCCTGAGATAAGATATGGGTCTGTTCTGACCTGTAGGAAGGGAAAGACGAAGCCAATGGTGAAGTTGGACAACCAGTTGAGGCAACCTGCCACAGTGTAGGCAGCCGGTCGGTGTGACTGCTTAAAGAGCTCTGCTGTCATCAGGAAGGGCACACCAGCTTGACAGAGCCATAGAAAAGTATATTATGTTATTAAATAGGGTACACTTTGGTAACATTTCCATTTCCTTTACACTCAAACATTCTCAACCAGTCATGGCATATCTTTAGTGAGTGCATATAGATATAGATATCTCCCCATATGGTTCATCTAATAGGCTAATATAACTAGGCATGATACTAATCCATCACAATACAAATGACATTATTCAACCAACTGTATGAATCCATTGGGTTTTGTGAAATCAGTACTCAGTACTATCCTTTGGCAGTCGATCAGAATAAACTAAACATGATATTACAAATGATACATATTTCTCAAGCCCCAACACTATAACATTACATACCTATCTATATACTTCATTATGTATAACTCAGTTATCATAGATGGAGAGGGGAATGTTTGTTAACTTGGCAAAACTCCAACTCTGAACCACAGTCAAAAGAAACAACAGTTTAGTTTAGTTTAGCAAGGACTTAGACAATTCATTAGTTTGATATGTGGGATCTATGGGCTGGTGTCTTAGCTATAAACACATAATTCTTCATTGTTAGAATTGAGAGGTAGGAAGGAGAAATATGCATTCGTAAAAGCTCTAATGATGAGCTTTCCGAAGGAAGTCCTCATTATCTGTGCATGATAATTGCACAGAGGAAGGTTTAATATTGTCAAACCAATAACTAGGCCATAATTTGTCAACATCTGTGGTATGTATGGGGGCTTCATTGCGCATGCAAGGTTTTGTCTGAAGAAAACCATATTCATCACCGCTAGCTTATGAACAATGAGCCATTAAAAATCTAATTGCAGCAACAGAAATCCTCGTCTGTGTGCTGAGGTATAGATTTTGCCGGCTTGACGAATGACGTTATGTAAACCAGATTCATTCTCATTCATCATCCTCGCAGGCCCACTCAACATGGCTCCCAACATTGTAAACTATTGCCTCTTAATTCACTTCACTCAACTCAGCCAACGTACAAATGGCTGTAGGAATGGATGTAGTGTGGCAATTATGATTTCCTCATTTACAGGACTAATGAAATACAATATCTCTTCGTAGAGAGAGAAGGAGCAGTGAGGGAGGAGCGGTCCCTGCCATTCTGCAAACGTCCAGCAGGGAGCAGTGTTACCTTATGTCAGATTAACAAACAGGACAGCCCGAATCAAGCATGTGTGGACTGGAATGGATGAATCTTAAGTGTTTAAAAGAGTTTTTAGTAGAGACTGAGTGAGAGCAAATTTTTCCCTTTTTAGCCCTTTTTGCCAATGTGACATTATGAAACCGCCTCTTGTGCTTTCTTGCAATGAATAATATGTGTATATTTCATTTTGTTCTTACCTGGTCCTATGCAGAAGCCGGCAATAATCCCAACAACGCAGGCCACACTGATGTAGCGCATCAAGGCCACTTGTGCCTGAGGTTGGTCAAATAGAAATCATCAGTCATCAAACACACAGCACAACAACAAGATATATACACATCGGAGAACAATTTGCACAGTTACACTTAAATTATGAGAGGAAATACAACTGTAAAGTAACTCCAGGAGATTTGGGGTAAGGCCTAGTGACAGACTAGTGTCCAATTAGAGGTGTAAGGTACATCAAGTTGCCTCACATCCATTCTGGTCCATTCTTGTTCACTTGATTGTCTTGTGTTATATCACTAAGCATGAGGCACAGAGTTCTGTTTTTGATAGTTGTTGCTTCTTATGTAATGTTGGTAGCGTCTTTAGTCCAGTACAAATCCAATGTACGTCACAACCTGCGAGTTACTGTAATCTATTCCTAGACCTACAGTTCATTCGGACGACACTGTACCTGGAAGAGGAGCGAGACAGTGATCCCAGCACAGCAGATTCCCATGAAGGTGAAGCCGCCGATCACCAGAGGTCTCCTGCCCAGCCGCTCAATAGTAAAGCACTGGGGAGGGGACAAGGGAGCAGGGTCTGTTGTAATTGGTTGCCAACGTCAAGCAATACAGGAAACAGATGACTGACTCTTTTTTTTCTAGACTCTCATATAAGAACCCAGTTTCATGCTCACTGCTGTACATGGTATTTGTATTTAATGTAATACTTGAACGCCTACTGTATATAGGTCAGCAGTGAACAAGATCTTACTACTGGAAATGGATATTTACAATGCCACTAATATCTCAGCTTACTTAAATGGAGTTAAGTTCAGAACAAGGTACCAGGCAGAACTACTCTGCTTTTAAGGACAATAGTAATTTTCTTGTTTTAATCCTAATGAGACCGATCTGAGGTGAAACATGAGACACTATTGTTGACATTACTCACAAGTTACAGTAGCAGTTAGTCTCATTTACCATATGTCTCACATAATACTGTCACCTTAGTGTGTTTAAAGTGTAATGTTTGCTTACCCCCAGCGTTCCAGAGATGACCTCAATGGCACCGGTTCCCACGGTCGTGTATTGGATGTGAGGGCCTGGGATCCCTGCATTCTCAAATATGTCATTGGTGTAGAACCAGATCTGAAATTGACAGACAACTATAAATAGCTGATGTCATGTGAAAACCTCGTAAATCCAATTTTGGTGATTGTCATGTTTTCACTTGATTCTCTGACCTCTTGGTCTTATGAAACCCGTTCAGAACCCACTGGATAAATACACGGAAAACTGAATCTGAAAACAAAGCTGTTTTTCTCAGTTTCTGGAAAGTTTTGGAAATCCAAGTTTTTCACCTGACAGCGACGATTATAAATACATAATTTGTAAATTTAGGAACTCAGAGTTTGCCTTTTTAAACCTGTGAGTTGCTTATTTGGTGTTCCACGTGATTCATCATAGCGATCATTATCACCAGACCTGCCATCACTCATGCACTTGAGATACAGCACTTCATCAGTACAGACTTCTGACAAGTGCTCCCCTTGAAATTAATTTGTGTGTTCTCATTAATCATACTTTGCTGATGCAACATCCATCATCTATGTAGTGTGGACAAGATCATGATCGGTGCAGTTAAATGCTGTCTTGTTGATTTAGTAACCATCCATATAGCATTTAATCACCATTCCAACATTGAAATATGCGTACACATGCATATACACTCACTCACACACACACACACACACACACACACACACTATTTGAAAAAGTAAATGACTTGAGACATGTTATATTGTTTTGAACCAAAGAAGCAAAACTATATACCAATGGGGTAATGGTTTTCCCTCACACAAAAATCCACCCTAAAACAGAACTCCTATTATTTCTATATTAGACATTCAGTATTTATAAACATGAACGACTCTCTGCCAAACCTGAAGCTGCTCCACTGATAATAAATTGGAGACTTTTATGGACTCAGAGAATGTTTGCTTGACTTTTCACATCCATATAAGCTTTATTTCACTGTTTCATTGTTTTATTATTGTGTTACTCACAATACCCTCGACTCCACAATTGTACACACATCACACAAGTTTACACTTCTGAATTACTGAAAGCTTGTGATGTGATGTAGCGAGGCTTGGGTAGTGAGTGTGTGTGTTAAGTTCAGATCTCCAGGGAACAGGAGAAGCTTCTTTGTAGCTGAATGTTTAGTCACACTTTCCATCTCTTTTTCCCACGGTCAGGTCAGTCAGTCATCTGACACTTCACCCCCTCAAACCAATGACAAGGAACCTGTGTCACGGTGTACGGTACGTTTATATAGTGAACAGAACATTTGTATATCTTTTGTGTTATGCTCATATTTCACTTATACAATTCATGGAAACCAAGTTTGATTATTAAGCCTTTGCTACACACTTAAAAAGGATGTGTAATTTTGAAACATCTGCGTGTCTTCTTTGGGACAACACTGACAATACATTTTAACACAACATGTGTTGTTATTTACATATCTTGTGTTGAAAAGTTAACACAAGTGTGTGTTGTCCCAAAGAAGACACACAGATGTGTTAAAAATGACACGTCCTTTTTAAAAGTGTATGAGTTTTCGCACAACCATAGCTCAATTCTCATTGGAACTCCCACAATCCTTCTTCATATGAGGAATCATCTAACTGGTCGTTCGGCTGTTAGTTTAGAGTTGGTCGTGGTGATGATGCTACAACACACAGGTCCTTTCAGTGAGCCATTAATCCTGAGCCTTTCAACATTCAAGGTAAATGGGAAGGGGGGGTTGCATTTTATTGTTGTTACAGTCGATAAAGTTACTGTCAGTTTTTTATGTCAGCACGTCACAGTTGCTATTGAGACACTGACATATTTTTATGGCTAAATTCCAAGGTAAATAAATGAGAGGGGGGGGTGTTTTGTTGTTGTTGTTGAGTTGATAACTTTACTGTTGGTTTCAAATTGACAGCATTTGCCATTGAGGTCACTGTCAACCTCACACTGTCAACCCATTGTTTGTCTTAACCCAGAGGCATGCAATGTAGTTGGTTTAGCTCATGCGTGATGTTGTAGCCTAGTTGACGTTAACATGGCAAATGGCGAAATCCAACCAATAGACATGACTATACAGCATGGTCGGATTTCACTAAACAACTATACATTGGCTCTGTTTACATGCAAACAAACAATGCGACTATTGCTCTTACTCTGATTATGAGAATAATTTGATTAGGCTGTTTACATGTGCAATAGAAGTAAATTCTCCTGTCTCCTCCGTTCATTCAAACTTCAGCCATGATTCTCCTGTGCAATGCCCTGGTTGTAATTTTCCAACAATAGCGCCGTCTCCACAAAGTCAGTCTCCATTCACTGTTTCACTGTCGATGGAGTAGCTCCAGTATTTTTTTTCTTGATGACAACATTGTATATCTTGGCTGTCATTTTCTACCTGTGCAAGAGACTCAAGCTTTATATTCACAAATCTAGAAATGTCCAAGATCATAGGAATACCATATGTGGATTTTCACTTGAAAATCTCTTGAAACGTCTGATTTTGTTTTTTGTGGCACAGATTTCAAAGGTGAGCACGTGGGTTCCTTCCCAGCGTGCTAGGAGCCGTGCGATGTTCCCTGTCTGGAACAGCTGCGGCGGTGGGACTCAGCATGGTGTAGCCATGCTGGGAAATAGTACCAGCATGTGAGCCAGCATGCCTAGTGCTTCTATCCACATGGAGCAGGGTGTACTCTATGGGCTGACGGTGTGTGTGTGTGTGTGTGCGCATGTGTGTGTGTGGACCTCCCTATGCAGAGTAATGCCGAGAGGGTGGACCAGGAGATAATGAGGCGTGGTCCCGTTGCCCCCTGCTTAGTCACTCAGTAGCTGTACGTGAGACGGTGATGTATGGACAGGAGGAGGTGCAGATGGGAGAAGCACAGCTGGGGACATGTGGAGTGAACTGTAACAACACAATCTCTCACTCTCATATGATAACTGTACCGAAAATAGCCTCTGCACAACCAAAATGCACACACACACACACACACACAACCAAAACAACTTTGTCCCGCTCTTTAGCCCGCACACAGAAGTCCACATTCTTATAACCGCTTCCCCTCTTCCCCCTCACCGCATCAATGCCGGACAGCTGCATGCCGATGTTGACCACCACAATGGTGATGAGCTGCCAGCGAACACAGCGGTCCATGATGAGGCCCAGGACAGAGACGGTCTCGATAGAGGAAAGAGAGCGCTGTTCCTCCTGCATCTCCTCAATCTCCGCCTGGATGTTGCCTTTAGAGCGGTACCACTTCAGGGCTACAGGACAGAGGAACAAGATAGGGAATGTGTGTGTCAGAAAGGGGTTCGAACAACCATTTTGAGTGTTGGGTAACTTTAGGGGATTTCCATTTTTGCCCCTTGACACCTCAACACAGACAGAGAGAGAGAGAGAGAGAGAGAGAGAGAGAGAGAGAGAGAAGAAGGAGAGAAATCAGTTCTAATGACCAATTAAACTAGCCAGCAATGCAGGCATCTGACCTGCACACAAAGAAAGCCTTTTAGCAGCCTGCAATGAGACCAAGCCCTACTGTACACTAACTTTTCAAGTGAAAAGTGGAGAAATTATATAACAAGAATGCTATGATTCATATGACATGAGTGACTTTTCTAGGTCATTTTAGCACAGCTGGGCTAAATGAAAGGTCAATCCAAGTAGTGATTATAAAGTAAATGGGATACTTTAGAGCAGGGATCTGCAACCATGTGCCATGGATTGCTGTGTTATCAGGTTTTTATTCCAACCAAAGACTACAGCAGGTGATTTCTCTGATTAGCACCTTAACACCTTCTCCAGAGAGGAGAAACTAAATCAGGTGCTGTAGTGTTTGGTTGGAATGAAAACCTACAAACTCGTGGCCCTCCATGACACATGGTTGATTATCCCTGCTTTAGAACTTAAATTAGAATCTAAATTCTAATTCTTTGACAAATTATTCATAAATTTCAAGTCCCAATATTCAACTGGGCATTCCCACTGGTACTAATGAACAGTTATATGTTGCTGTATGGGAAATCTAGGCAGGATGAAAGTGCAAATTCTCCACTTCTTCATTAGATACATCATTTTTTGGACTAATAATCTCAGTGGAAATTGCTGGGAATTGCATTTACATAAATTTTCTCACTCTACATATGAAGCAACTAAAGTTGTTATAGTTGTAGCAGGTAAAGCTTACAGCAAGTTGATTTTAAGTTTATTTTTCTTTTAATAGATAGTGTGTTAACGCTGGGATCCTGCTGACTTTAATCATGTAAATTAAAACTTGGCCAAATAACAAGAACTCAACACTGTTAGGCAAAATTATCTGACAGCATGTTCACTCAAACACAAAAAGAAAAACTGAGGAGAAGAAATAAGTTAATTTTCCAACCTGTGATAGTGGCATGCACATTCCTCTTCTCTATCAACAGGTACCGCGGACTCTCTGGAAACCATGGCAACAGCATCAGCTGGAAGAAGGTAGGAACCACCACAAGAGACAGGAGCAGAGGCCAGTGCTCTTCCTGTATGGAAAACAATGTAAAAAGGGTTTTGAAAATGTGTCCATGAATGTGGCTTTACTATACATAGACATTCCTACAGGGGAATCCAGATTCCTTACAGTATCTGTCTTATTTATGCTCCTATCATACCTTACAAAAAGTAACCATCAGCCATCAGCTTTTAGTATGCAACCTATAATCTCTAATAAGTACTGTATATAATGTCTTTTCTGTAAAATCCTAGCTTTTTTTCTCTACAGCTGTCCTATACTCAACTCAACTCTATCCCTCTAAGAACATTCTCTCCCTTATCAGATACAACTGGGCAGGTAGAAAGGATCATCGTCCTATCCAATCCTTCCGGATATCGAAGGAAAAACCATGAATAAGAGCCAGTGGAGAACTGGAAGGCCTATTAGGACATACTAGATTGAAATGCAGCCTCTATTACCGCGTGATTGTTCCATGTAGAAACATTGGTAAAGACAGCAGTGAAGTGCTACCATGTTCTCATCGTGTTTGTTGAATAATTATCTAATTACAGTACAATTAAGATACATGGCTTGTAGTTGAGATGACAAACTTTGAGACAGTTCTGCAATATTCAGACAAAGTTACTGTTAAAGGATTTGAACAATTGAAAGCTCGGACAAGTTTGAACTAAGGATTTATTTTGGCACAATCAATCCAGGGAGAAAGCACAGAGTAGCAACTGTTAATCCCTTAGGGCGTCACCCACTGTTTGGTCCAGGATACCATATCCTGGTATCTGAAACCTGTACAGGGTTTGAATGGCAGGATGCCAGTACCTTTCCTAATAGTTCATGGAGTCCCAAGACCTGAGCAATGAAGACTCCAAGACAAATGTGGATGCTGGGCATGAGGCCCAAGAAGCCTCGCAGGTTCTTGGGGGCGATCTCCCCCAGGTACATAGGCACCACACTGAGAGAGATACCTGTTGAGAAGAGGATAAACAAAGTTACATTATCATGGGCTAACACAAGCAAAAATAAGCAGAACATGGATTTATGTTTCATTGTGATCCAACTCAAACATTATCTAGAACGAATGGTAAGTGAATATTTTATCATGCATCCGAATTTTACAATGATGATTTATTTCTACAGGCATTTAGATTTTACTAGTGCAAACCTACCGCTAAATATTCAGTGGGTATACAGTGGAAGATGAAAATCATTGTTTCATTTAGGCATCAGGCAGGCCTACCTGAGTGTACTCCTGTGATGAAGCGTCCAACGATGACCATTGCAGGATACCTACATGCTCTGCTGAAGCCCATAAGACCAGCTGCTACAAACACCAGCACAGTGGATTTCACCAGTGTCCCTTTCCTGTTTATATGCACAACGATCCCTCTTTACTCAACTTGATCAACAAATAAAAAGCTAGATACTTTTGAGATATTTAGTATCAGAGAGTCAGAAGCGCATGCTGATGGCAGAGGTAAGACACACGCACACACACACACACAGACATACTGTATGTGCATGAACACAGACACGCAAATACGTTGTCAAAACGCACACTTACCTTCCATATTTGGTAACGAGTGTGCCCACCAGCAGTGCCCCAATCATACCGCCAATAGCAAAGATAGACACGGTGAGGGAGTACATGACGGTGAGGTCCTCCTCATCCAGACTCCAACCGTGACTTTCTATCATCGTCTCATTGTAAAAGCTTTTGATGTACTGGTGGAATGAATGAATGAATGAATGAATGAATTTACTTGATAATAATTTACATCAACAATATGGAATTATGAGACACAGCACCATTCCCTTCCAAAACATCCTTGCTTTTACAAAAGAGACCAATACTGAAGAAAGTACTGAATTGGACGAGGCTATGTGAGATCCTGGTAATGCAAAGATATAATACTGCAAAAAGAACAATTCACAATTACTGATTCAGATTTATTTCTTACACGACTGGACCACTTGTCCACTACTCCAATAGACCTGGTGCATAAAAATGGTGGCCATGACATCTGACATCATTACCCATCCCACAGTACAAAATGTCCAAGTGTCAACATTGCTCTGGCCATTTCAGAAATGCTGGGTGTGCAATGTGGATTGAGATGAAGGGATAAACGACATCAGTCTCTGAGGCGGCCAACTTTATAGACCGGGTTCACTGAGCGTACATGCTTTTTGAGTAGACAGGAGTTTGATCTAGCTCCCACAAATCAAATTCAAATCAATAAATGCAAATTTCATGGGGAAATGAGAACAAACTGCGTGCTTGATAAAACGAGAACGGTTATCCCTGTGGTGTGGCAGTCAAAAGATAAAGTAAAAAGAAACAATATACTTGGGATTTCATTCAAGTTTGCCTAGAAGTGTATAGACTCCATTGAGATGACACTATTCTGGAAAATCCATTACATCAAATCTAATTTTGCTCAAGTGACACAATTGAGTCATGTCTTCTGTGACAGAGACATCAGCAAAAGATAAAAATAAAGCTTAATTTGGCTTCGACTTGATGATTGATGACAACATTAACAGTCTGAACGACTTAAACCAAAGACGTATTTTTGCACTTTTCTTTGTTTAATGTTTCTACGTTTTACATGACCCATATGACTTTTAGGATGACTTTGTTGGTGCTTACAAGCATCTTAGTCACTTAGTCATACACAGACATACTGTATGTAGTATGAGTGGGTCTCATTGTCCTCAAGTGTGTCAGAACGCAACAAATCCTGTTTCCATGTCAGCTGCACTTCAGGCTTTAACAACATTAAGACTGTGAGTCTTAAAGATGCTCAGCTGATAATGTAAAGTTCAGCTAAGTCTCTAGACCATAGCAATCAATCCCACATTCAACTAAATGTGTCCAATCATCTGGAAGCGGAATTCACATCTGATCATCTGGCTACTACTATAGTTGACTGATAATGTCAGCCTTTGGCAAAGCCAATGTCATGTGACTTCAAGACCAATTTAAATTTTCTGATTTCTTTTTGTTTTCATCAAAAGAAAGACTCAGAAAAGCAGTGTTTAGCTAACTAAATTGGCCATCATAAACTTTCATATAAGCCTCAGTACGTCTTTCTGTCACTCACTCACTTACTCACTCACCTTCCTTCCTTCCCTTCCCTGCACCCTCAATCTCCTTCAGACATTTTTAACTTGCAAGCCAAAATTAAATTACAAGGCCCATACTTTTTTAATACAGGCTTCTTTCCACATAATGATTTTATAGACCGAAGAATACATAGTAGTATCGCTATGCTAACATCTAATCAATTATACTTTACCATGGCTGTCTGCTTAAGCTAAACAGTTGAGGAGGTCTGTGGCCAGTTTAGTTCTCCAATGACATAATCAGATGACCGAGACAGCAACCCAGACCATTTGTGATTGTGTTTCTTTCTATTTGGGCATCCTATAAAAAAACACTGTCTCACCAAAATGTAATTGTAAGTCTTTCACCCTCACCACCAGTTTAACCTTCTGCTACACCTAAAATTTGATTTGGAACACATAGGGGTAACTGATGTCAGATGACACACTGCAGTCAGCAGCGTGTCCTACGAAGATCCCTGAAGTCACATGGTTCTGTGGTTTGAGAAGAGTTTTCCAGTTGTCTTCTACTGGATGAGGAAATGCTACACTATGCATTAAATGTTTCAGATGCTGTGTTCTGTACTTTTGATGGAAAAAAATCTATCCAATCTTCTGTGAAAGCTGTACGCTACAAATGAATGTTAAAAGCATTTTGGAAGAAAGAACCGTGTGACCACAACCATGAGACCTCTGAGCTCAGCTGTACCTTTTTATCTTTTTAAAGGAGAGAGGCCAAATCAACCCATTTTTGAGTTGAGCAATCATAAGCCATGCTTGCTGATATTGTTTGCACGTCCCCATCTATCAATCAACTAGCAAAAGGATAGATCAAAACAAGGCTCAATAAACATGTCGTACCCCAAGAATAATGAAGTCCTCATCTGGGCCAATCAGTAACAAATACGCCTCCTTGTTCTAAGCTGTAATTGTAGTTCCCCCTTGCAACATTCAGTGTAATTTTGAAAGCTGGAGTGCAGCGGTGAGATGCCTCATTTCCCCGAGTTTTGTTAAAATCGGATCAGTGGTGTCTGACATATTGCACACATGGATGAGCGAACAAATGATGTAATGCCCCCCCCCCCCCCCCCCCCTTGAGCTGATCACTGTCATTTTGAAAATTTGAGAATGCAATGGTGAGATGCATCATTCCCCCAAGTTACAGCAAAATCCAACAAGTAAAGAGACATTTTAGAGCCCCTCTTAGGCCAATCAGTGCAATTTTAAAAATGGCAGAATGGAGCCTAATTCTATACCTAATTCCCAGACATTTCGTGAAAATCCGATAAACGGTGTCCAAGATATCGTGCATGACGGATGGACAGACTGGGGCCAATCCACAGTCCCCCGCCCCCGATTTCATCATGGATGAGAAAATTGATAGATCAAATGATCAAATCCCAGCTTGCTAGACCACATTATGAGGTAGATAGATCTAGAGTACTAGGCCGTGTCTACCTTCCTTCAGCAAAGAAAGATAAAATGAAAGAGATAAAAATCAAGACTAGGTCAATGCCCCTTTGGAGTGAACCAACGTGCACACAGTGGACTGAAGAAGGCAGCTAGGGGCAACTCTTTCTGCGAAATTGCCTCCCAAGCATAGTAAAGACACTACACTGGCATGAAAAGAGGCATGAGGTGTGATACCATCCTGTTCACATTGGTCAACTAACATGCTCTAATGTGGGGCTATCCATGGCCAAACAGGCATGTTTCACAGTTAACAGTGGCCATAATGTACCACACCACAGCAAATCAACCACATCGAAGGAACGGAGCACATGATGAATAAAATAACAGGGCATTGATAATAAGGAATGGCAAAGACCAGCCTCCAGATTTGATACACAAGCGCACATGACTCCACATGACAATGAATTATAATGTGATCCTCATCATTTGCACTAGTATCTAAAAGGATAGCTTCAGCTTTTGGGGAATCTAATCTCATCCACTATCACCCCAATGCAGTTGAAGAGTGGGTCTCTTTCATTCACAGAAGTAGTATTTAATTAAAATGTTTGAGGTACTCAATCAGAAGCATGAAAAATATTTTATCACACTTGTTGATGACAACGATGACAACAACAAAAATGATGATGATGATGATGATGATGATGATGATGATAATATGGTAGTGATACAAACCTGTGCAGGAGAGTTGACGACTGCCAAGTTGTAGCCATACAGCATGGAGCTGCCAAATGAGGCCAGGAAAGCCACTGCCAGCAGTGACTTAGTAAGATGCTGAGGACAAGAAGAGGAAAGCAAGGTGTGAGTTACCAGCAAAAACTACACAGTAAAATGTTTATAGTACAACAGACCAAGCAAAATACTTGAGGTCCAACTTAAGGCAAGATCCCTGTAGATGAGTTTTTAACGTTAACATGTTAAAAAGAACTCACAGTGTTAAGTCAAAGGAATTTATGTCAGTTATACTTCCGAAACTGTTACACAGCCAGTGGATTTTTCCATACATAATAAGGACAAATAATGACCTAAAAATGAACGTGTCAAAATAAGCAGCTTTCTGAGATCTACAGAAAACAGTTTATAGAAAAAAAGTGACCTGGATATTCACAGGCTGTTCCACTGTAACCTAGTTTACATCTATCTCAAATGCCTATGCTTGTAAGGCAAAAGGCAACTCTCACTTTAAAATTGCCCTCATGGAAAGAAGCCAATAAAACCTCGTGCCAATAAACAATTTTAAATAGTTATACTAGGATTAAAAACAAAAGTAATGCATGTGTTTTTCTCCTGTCTAATCTGCAGACAGATTATTTGCCAAATTAGGAGATTAGTCCATAATGTGCTAGCATTTAACAGCATCATAAATAGGGTATAAGTTGCATATGAGTTTGTGATCTTTGGACTGTGCTCTACAGAGCTGTACAGGCTTAGTTCCTGAGCAGCACATGACTGAATCAAAAGAACTGAAGCAAACCGGCAGCTGGTAAAACCAGCCTACTCTGTTGTACTGTAAACACAGTTAGCTCTGGAGGAACCACTTTGAGACTGAATTAGCTGAATAGATCTCAGCTACTGGTATGTGCCTGCCAAACACAGAATAAGTGGAGCTACAATAGCTCCACTTTTCAAGCCCTGAGCTCGTGTAGCAGGGTGAGAGAAGACAAAACTAAAACTTATGTACAAACGTTAAGCATCAGTCGGGTAGTTCTGCAGTACTGAAATACAAATGACCAACTAACACCCTAAAACTCCAGTCACATGACCCACACTGTGTCTTTAAAGGGAGTGGGTTTTTATTTTTTTAAGAATGTCCTGGAGCTAACCTCTTGTCTGTCATCCTAAATTCCGGCACACCCAGCCTAACTGGTACCCAAGGTACAAGGTCAGTAGCATACAGAAGATTTAACATGTCTTTTTGAATGTCCATACCTCTGCTTTTTAATTTAAAGTACTCTAATAAGGATGGAGGAAGCTGCTAGTTGCACAAATAATGATAGAATGGCAAAACAACTATGCAATAACTCCACCCATAAGAGCTGTCCATGTCACTTTATTGAGATGGGATTCTCAAAAGCTCATGGTTTTGGAAAACCCAACTGTGATCCTTAAATGCAGGAACATATGGTGGGCAAAGGCAATCCACTGATGTCAAAATACTGGGGGATGCTTCATCAAAACAAAGTTTCCCTTGTGTTCAGATAGCCTCTTGCCTCTGAACTCATAGGGACTAAGTCGATGGAAGAGCAACCCTTCGCTTTGAGTGAACAATAACAGCATAGATGCCTTGAAGAAACCTAATTTAGCTGGTAATAGCCAGAGGCAGAGAGTTAGACGGCTACACGTGAACATGGCTGATAGCAGACAATGCTGCCCAGTAAGCATTCAATTTATGTTGATTTGCAAGCGGGTGCAATGTTTTTCACATGAACATACTGGCCAAAGCTGTTTTGTTAGCAAAGACTAAGTCTATGTGATATAGTTTTTTGTAAGCTACAATTGAGGCTATATCCCAGGTTGTTTTGCACATGGTGGTCTTGTGTGAGTCAAAGATGTCCTGACCCCTGTTATAGCTACAGGAGCCTCACTGTGTCTAATGGTCCAATCCGGGGATTCCCAAACATGTCAAGGACCATGAGCCATTTGATAACATTCTGCCCTAAAGAACCCCATTTGGGAAGGTTTTTTTTGCTAAAATTGACTTGGTGCAGAAATATATAACTGTGTATTGTAGGTTGTGAGGTTAAAAGGATGATGAAACTTATAATCAAAGCTGTCACTCTTCTACACTTTCTCATAGTGCTAACCTATAGTGAGAGGAATAACAATGAAATTAAACAATTCCTGTATTCACTGGAACCCCAGAAACCTGGACTCTCCACCCCACTTTGGGAATCACTGGTCTAACCCACCAGGATGCTGTTTAGTCCTGTTCCATATTCTATACTATGGCATTTACAACATTTTAGGCTTGGATTATAAACATTTTTTCATTTAGCAAAGACTATTTCTTACATACCCTGCTCTTTTTATTCTATGCGGATAGGCTACTTGACACACAGAAAGACAAGCCATGGCTAGACCCTGGCCAATGGAGACAAGTCATATATTTCCCTCAATGTAAGGAGGGAAATATCCATGAGATGCTCATTATCATGTTTCATGCATTGCTGCACTGTAGGCTACAGCGCACCTACAAGGATCCCCAGTCTGGCACACATCCACGAGCCCATGGAACAAATTATTCCTAATCTCGTTTCATCTAATAGGATAATCCACAAACTATGTGTCTAAAAATGGTCAAAGTGCAGCCTATCATATCACTGGTTTGACAGTTTTTAGCATGTTAAATAAACGGACAGAAAAGAAACGACCTTATGCACACAGTTCGCTACATCTCAGTCTACCTCTCGGATGATAATAACTAAAAGTTCAAACACTCACCCCCGTGATTTTCGCATTGTTTGCCAGTAACACTTCCTCCGCCATCTAAGTCATGAATAATTACTCCGCGATTCCTATGATTTGCTCGTTTGAGATGAGAAATCGCTCATCTACAAAACTTTTTTAAAAGTGTTCAGCATCCCCATATGTACTGTCATGCTTGTATGGGAGAAGGGAGGCGTGTTGTGTTGATGGGCGGAATTAAGTCGCTTGTGAAACCCAAATCCCCAATCACTAAAGCTCAACGCAGAGAAAGCCCTCCCAGTGACGAATCGCTTTCCCCGGACATCAGCGGTCACATGAGACTTGACCCGGGGTCCCTTTTCACATCAAGGACCCCAAAAGAGACAGCCTACACACATTAGACCACCAGCATTTGATTAGACTGCTGACACCAAAGAACCCAATCTAAGAAGATGTGTTATTATATATTACTTTGTACAGAATTAGGCTATATAACTGTCTATATTGTAGGAATAGTGATAAAGACAGTGAGACAGTGAAACCTATGATGAAAACCGTCATGCATCCTCTCATTGTGTTGACCTCTATGGAGTGAAATAAAAGTGGAATTAAAGGAATGTTCACCCCAAAAATCAAAATTCAATGATTATTTACTCAACCCCATGTCAGTCAAAATGCCACTGAAGTTCAAAGGACCACCAGACACACACCGAGTTTAGTTCCCATACTTTCATCTCAGCCTTCCTCCAAACTGTTGAAGTTAATTAATGGGGCAATCGTTTTAAAGCTCCAAAAAATGTCAATCAAATTTCCCCAAACAGCTTGTGCAGCATAATCAGAGTGTTTTGTAGCCAAATAATTGCACTATGGGTCCAAAAGTCAAATATTCACCTCATTATCTACTATATTGTCCTCACTGATAATGCTCCGGTTGCATGCGCACCCTACAGTAGCAAGCGAATTCCTCCACTGGGGTGTTGTAAGGTGACTTTTCTATTCCTTTAAACTATTTTAAACCTTAAACACCTTGACAGTGGCTGTTGAGGGAGGGGAAAGCGTTATTAATTCACTTTCTCCACCCACATTTTCCCTGATGATTCAAACCAGCAACCTTCCAGTCACAAGCCAGTGTCTCTAACTGCGGGCCACCATCGCCGTACTTCATGCCGACGTCATGAAACAGCAACAAGTTGAGCAGTCCTTGTCACTGAAGCTTCTGCCAAATGCGGCCCAACAATTACCCCTTTCCCAAACTCGCTGAGATCTCTTTTTGGAGCCATGGTAGTCAAAACAATGGGAAACTGAGTTAGCATTTTTAATACATGGCCCTAAGCATGATGGGATATTATTTGCTTAATTATCTTAGGAACCACACCTGTGTGGAAGCACCAGCTTTCAATCTACTTTGTATCCTTTATTTTGTGTTTCCTTTATTTTGGCAGATAGCTGTAGATCGGATTTTGAAACCTGAAGATTTTCTGGAGGCTACAGTTTCCAAATTATGAATAGTCAAGCAGGCTGGTGGGCAAACTACTGGTTTATCTTAGGGTGTGACATTACATTACAAATCTCTCATACTCTCACATATAGTATGACATGTTTATATCTTTTTCATTTCTCTGTAGAATTTTTTTTTCTGTTACAGTACATAAAAATTTGCAGCTATGTTTGCCAGAGGACACACACAAAAAAATTATGACAAATGCCTTTGTCATAATCTCCTTTCGCTCCCGGACAAGATTTGGCAAGATTGTCTCTTCTAGAAATTCATAAACACTTTGTGATTATATTCTGTAGCTTACAGATCCAAACTGATAGTGTATGTGGCAAAATTTTATGATTTTCAATTTTCCTTACAGCACAGGAAGAAATTAACTTCACATTGTTTAAACCATGTTGTTTGGGCCTCACTACCCAAACCCTTTAATGGGAGGGTTTTATCTAATACTGATTTACTAATTTGATCAACTATGGCAATGCTTGTGCTCTATTAATAATCCTGTGTCATTTACAAGCTACAGAAGGTGATTTAATTTAGCCACAGGCTCAACTTACCTCTCTCCTCCCTTCTAATTCACAAAGATGACTCTCCACTTGCTCTGACATTTAGCAGGTGACCGTAACTATCACTAGTAGAGTGCTACTAGTTAATTACAGAAGACATGTTAAAATACTTCACACCAGGCCTGTAACCCTTAGTATGAACACAGGTGTCACATTCACAATGCATAGTGAAACTAGTTTCACTTTCTCTCTGCATGGCTATCATCCTCCTTTGGCTATCATAAACTATGTGGACTAACATACCAGCCCTGATGGTGTAACATCATTAGTTATGCATTTTGTCATTGATTGACTCATTCATTCATTCATTCATTCACTTGTTAATTCCTTTTAATGCCAGCCTACACGTTTATTAGTTGCTCTATACTATCTGTTTCTTGTTGTTGTTGCTGTTATTGTTATTTTTTGGGGGGATCCTTTTGTCTATAATGATCTCAGGTTTTTTCGGCATGCATAAGTACTTTGAGAATTGAAATTAAGAGCTTTAATTCAATTTTAAAAAGAAGTGAAATAAAGTGTGATGCTGTCAAAGACAATGTCCTTAAAGGATATTAATATGTTTCAATCTTCTCTTCAAGTTGTCAAGATTTTATTCTGTGCTGAACTATGACCAGAAGGAAGTTTTACTGAGACCTTGTGAACAGGTATGAGGTCCATCTTGCAATTGTTCCATCTACTGTGTTATTGTAACACCTTGCATGACCATTGGGTCGGTAGACTTCAACAGATCTCTGTTGTGAAGAGCACACCCTGTTAGTAACCAAACTTTTGATGAAACCACATTTTTTGATAGGGCAAGGCATCTCCAATCCATATCTGAATGTCATCACATTGATTGGATTATCTCCAGTTACCCTCTTTCATAGAAGCCATTATCCTTGAGGTTCACATACTTTCTCAGCCTAGACTGTGAATGCTTAAAGAATGTCTTTAATAAAGACATGAAAAAGTACATTTGCTTCTGTGTTATTTGTCTATTATTATGACTTGATGAGATGAAAATCAGACCGCCTTTTGGGACACACAACTGAATGTTTCTGTCACTTATGAGGATTTGCACTTGCTCAGTGGACAAGCTTTGTCTTGTTCACTCAAAGCATGGATGGATTGCATGGATTATCTTATGAAACCGATCTACATCATTTCCTTACACATGACTGTCCTGCACGTTGTTTGCTTTGAACACCTCTTAACGGGCTTTGGTCACAGCGTCCCCTGCTACGCACATGACTCTTGGATATCAATGCAACATCACTCAAATGTCATGGTGATTTCAGTGTTTTGAGTTTCCCCCTTGTCAGAAGCATCCGCTCGACCGCATGAGAGAGTAAGTTCACAATATACAGTGACATGGAAACGGACATACTTTTCATAGCTTTGAAATAGCATGGTTTTCAAAATGGTTTATCGAAAGAATGTTGTATTGGACGTTATCAATTTATCTACAAATGAGTTTGTGCCCTATGAAGCCAATTTATTCCCATTTTATATGCAAGAAGCAGAGAGAGAGCTCCCAGAAGATACTTGTACTGTAAATCGATCATGTACTTTCCAAAGGACCAAGTGTGCCTCATGTGGGTGATGATACAATGTGCACAGCACATAGTAATCCAAGAGGCAGTAAGTCATATGTGGAGAGAGATTTGTATGAAATTTAAAAAGTACTCCAAGATGTGCCCTTTAAACCAGTGGTTCTTAACATGGGGTCCGGGGACCACCAAGGGTCCTTGAGGGGGTTCCAGGGGGTCTTCAGCAAATAGATGAAATGTTACACTTCGCTATTGTTTCATTTACAACAACACAATTAGAGAATGTAGAAGAATGACTATTTTGGTCACTGTTTCACTGTTATCTCTCTACAGATAGTCAAGGAATTCTGGAAAAAGATCATATTTAACAATAAAAATATTCTCAGATTTGGGTCCGAGAGACTAAATCTCATCAAATGGGGGTCCGTGGCCCTAATGTGGACTAAATTAGGGGTCCTTGAAATGAAAAAGGTTGAGAATCACTGCTTTAAAGCACTCCTGAAATTGTATTTTTATCACCCTTCTCTCTTGTATCTGTGTTTTATTTTATTTTATTTTATTTTATTTTATTTTATGTTGTCATTCATTGTTTTAATGTAAACATGTTTTATCTGACATTTTACCTGATGACCTTGGTGTGGCTAGGGTTTTATGTTTTATCTTCACTTTGCTTTTACATCACCTTTTGTTTTGATTTGATTGTGTGAAGCACTTTGTAACATTTGTTTTGAAGTGCTAAATAAATAAATAAAGTAAGTGTGAATCAGTGCACGGTCTAACAGTGAGCGATGGCATGAAAGTGACAGATACAGAAAGAGGCAGAGAGAGACAGAGGCCTGTTGAACGGCAGAGAGATGGACTCCTCACTGTTCCTCGCAGCCATTTCTCCTATAAAGTTCTCAAGTAGTGGAGAACGTAGATTTCTGTGTCTTAAGTATCATTTCTCATGCCTGATGCCCCCCCCCCCCCCCCCCACCTAACTTCTCCTCCCTGCTGCTCTTTCCTGCTGTATTCCTACGTCCTACGAGTCCTCCAATACCCAGCCAATGAGCCTTAGCGAGGCCCTTCAGACACGTGCTCCCAACTTTAACCCGACAAGCCGAGTTGGCTCTCATGCAGGTCAAATGGCTTGTGTCATATGACTTCTATCACTGTGAAATGTCTGTGGCATCATGCTGCTTTTGGGTAAAAAATCAATTAGGCTCCTAACACAGGGATACAATTCATTGGGAAAGGCGCAAAAAAGGAGGGGGGAGGCAGACACTATGAGACACTCCCATTGAACGTAATGATCCACATTTTTCACAAGCAAGTTTGTTTGATAACTGTACTGTAAACTCTATTATTTCACAAGTAAATAGTTTGTGAGAGTAGAGCCTGACCCCTGGAAGACCTCACTCTCTGCCACTCTCTATTTGCTTCAGCAGCCCATATATACTTTGATCTGTGAGATTTTTTTTTTTTTATCACTACTTCATCCGAGCCTCACTCAAGAGGCCACATGTTATGGTATCCACAAAGAAGAAAAGCCACCAGTGATATCTGCAGTAGCTTTGGATTAACTTTGTTTCTGAGAAAGTCTGATCCTTTTCTCCTTTAATTCCAGAAGTCACCGGTTCCTTTCCCTGTCTTAAGATTCCATTGCTGACATCGTACTTGTTGTCTTGGTGTCATGAGCCATTTAACATTATATAACAGCTGTGATATTAGGTTTGCTTCTCTTTCTGTCTTTTCCTTACGCTGTATAAAGTGGAGTATAATGTCTATTGTTGGCAACATGTGGTTAAGGGAAAAGTCGTAGATGATCCTCTTGAAGACGCTCCGGAGTGTCCATACCCAAATTAATAATTGCTTAAAATCACTGTCAAAGTTAGTTGTTTCAGTGTACAATAAGACAATAAGTACAAAAAGTCAGTGTACAATAAGATAATTTATAAGAACAGTATTTTGATCAGCTGTTTCACACTCTCCACTCATATCTCGCCAGTACAGTTTCAGCACAGAAAAATGCATTTTGGTACTAAATGTAAAACAGAAATCACTTGAGATAAGGCAATCTTCGGGGTAAAATCCTATAAGATATTTACTTTTTGGGTCCTTTGCTCACAAATGTTGAGAACTCCTCAATATTTGCAGAGGAAGGGAACGCATATCAACAGCAAATGTCGTCAATGAGCAGTGTTTAGTCAAACTCAAAAAGACGAACATCCCACATGTAAGCAAAATGAGTCCTTACAGTACTTGGTGCTGTATTTGTTTATTTACTATACCCACATTATACAAAAGACATGACATGGTTTGGCTATCCAGCCTTCATCAGAGTATATGAAAGTAATTAGAAAAGAAGAAAAGCCCGCACACTATACTGCTTTTATAAACACAGTATAGTGTGCAGCCTTTTCCTCTTTTCTAATTAGTTGACTCTCGGCCCAGCACCTACACACACTGGATGAGTGTGTCACACACCTCTCATTACATGAAAGTAAGTGACAACAACAGCACATCATTACAGTAATCAGTAAGGAACCAGTCACAATCATTGTCTTGATAGTAAAGCCCATTAGAAAATACAGTCAATGAAGGCTAGATTAGCTGAAACAAACAAACATCACATAGACACTGATTGCTCCAAATGGACTTCAAGGCAAGGACTTCATTTCAGCACATGTTCACCAGTTAGCTTGCATTGTTGTTGTTATACAATAGGATGTTTTCAGTAAATGAGGGGACTGAGTTTAACATTCATTATTGATCTTAATGAATGTCAGGTCTACACTTAGCTTATTTGTTGCTCACCGGGCTTCTGGGGTTAAGGCCAAGACTTGAGGTACTAATGGGCTGAAATGGCACGCTCAAGATGGCCACCAATTACAATAACGCAATTACAGAGTTTACTCTGTGTATTTATAGCTATTCACCCTTGAAGCTATTTATTTGTTATTTTCCCTCTCCTTTTGCATGCATTATTATTTATTCATTCTTTCATTAATTTTCTTTACACGCTTATTCCCATTCATGGTCACAGCGGGCAGGAGCCTATCCCAACATGCATTGGGCAGAAGGTAGGAAAACACCCTGGACAGGTTGCCAGTCTGTCACAGGCATGCATTGTTCCAAGTTTATTTTTCAAGGGAATTCTTAACATGCACGCTCTTTCTCAGCAATGACCTGCTTCACATTCACACCTGCAAGCTGCCCAGTGCAGCCACAAACAGACACAAACCTATAGAGAGCACTAGAGCAACAGGCATTAAGTGCCTTGCTCATGGGCACCTCAGTGTTAGTTGTTGATAAAGGGAGAGCATAACCCATTCTCTTTCCCCTCCCAAATTTTCCCAATGAATGGAGCAATTTGAAATGGTGATCTTTCAGTCACATGTAACCTTCACTGCCTCTACTGCCATCCCAGTATCTTATTTGACACCTTCTTTGCTTTTAGAAAGATTATTCATTACCATGATGATTAAGTGAACTTTTGTGGAACTGAAAATCATAAAAAGAAATGGAAAAAAAGTAAATGCATTTACCTAGATGCTAGCAAATAAAAAGTAGCAAAAAATCAAAATTGACATAAATCTTACTTACATAAATTTCAAGAGGGACATCTCATGATCATAATCGGGACCTGGTACTACATGATTTCATTTCCTCTCAACAGTGAATGAGATGTCATTTGATAAATTACCTATCAATACCAGACAGTAGGGGATGGTGTGCAGGGAAATGCTGTGTGTGAGTGTGTGTGTGTGTGTGTGTGTGTGTGTGTGTGTCATGTGTGTGTGCACATGTACATTGCACAGACATTTGAGACAGTGAGTATCCTCACAAGCATTTGTGTGTGCATGCGCAGAATAACTTGACATTAGCAGCCCATTATTTCAATAAACTTCCTCTTGCATCCCGTTGACAGATCATCTGCCTAGAAAAGTAGATATTGTGGCCTTTAATCAGTCAGCCCCCTCCTAGCTGCTGTAGTCTCTTGTGCAGTATTTAAATTCCTCATTTACTCTGTTGCAGGCGGGACGTGCCTGTCCCCCATTGTTCGCTCTGAACAAACTGGGGAGCTGATCGTGTTAAGTGCGGCCATGATTGATGGCTACTGATGAAATCTAATATACTCACCCCATGCCATCGTTTAGCAGAAATATGATTAGAGAGAAAGACTCCAACACTGACTGATAAAAGGTGCAAATGCAGTTAATGTCGCTTTTTCAGATTTTGACTCTTTTTTTCTGTAAATTGAGGAGTTTGGCTGTGGTAGAGTAATTCCAACAGGGGTTTGGGACATTAACTGTTGAGTGATGACTGTGGTTCTTAGTGTGTGTGATGAAAGTGAGTTAGGGAAATGAAGTGTGTTTGTGTGTGTGTGTGTGCGTGTGTGCGTGTGTGCGTGTATGCGTGTATGCGTGTGTGTGTGTGTGTGTGTGAGTGTGTGAGTGTGCGCGCGTGTGAGCATGTGTACATGTAAGGTCATTCAGCACAATTTATACATTTAAGAGCCATGATGGAGTGACTGTCAGCAGCCAAGCTAGCATGTCTCCATTAGATCATTATGCCAATTATTTCTCTCGTGTGTGTGTTTCCACTCAGAGTGAGGTCAGCAGTTAATACCAGAAAATTCAGAATTAGTATTTATGTATGCCTATTTTAGTTCTACTTTCATATACTGTGCAGTGAAAATAGCACATGATGCTGTATACAACTGATTTATTGTGCTAATGAACATTTAAAAATAGGGCTATGGAGAGTCAATTGGCGGTATAAGGAAGTGGGATTTTACTGACCCCTTGTGGGACATGGGATTAAGTGTTTGATGGCTGGGTGACTGTGTTTAAATGGCTGAAACAATAGAAAAGGGACAAAATGCTGCACCTGATCAGTGTAGTATTTTGATATCAGCTTCAGTTAAGAATACTGATGATATTTCAATAGATTAACAGTGAAATATCAGAAGTGAAATAGCAGGTGCAAGATACAGAGGGACGCATGGACAGACCGACAGATAGATAGATAGATAGATAGATAGATAGATAGATAGAGAGAGAGAAGGGAATAGACATAAAAACACACAAGTAAAGAGACAAACTACACACACACACACACACACAAACACACACTCACTCACAAGCCCACTTGGACAAGTCTAAAGTCTCAGAGACATCCTGTTCTCCTCTCTCCTCGTGTCTTTTCTCTCTCCTCCATCCTCGCCCTCATGTGTTCACCCAGTCCGCAGCTACATTAGCAGTTGATTTTAGAACACTGGGTGTAATGGATCTCCCTCCTCCCCTCCCGTTCGTTCCCATTGGCTGCGGTTGGCCTCCAGCCCAGCCCACCTGCTCCACAGTGCTCTCCTTAATGTGACTGGCCAAGGATGATGGATCACCTCCTGTCACTTCCACCTTCTCCTCCAATCAACAACCAGCCATGGAAATTGATTGTTCTAATTTGCTCTCATTATTATTATGATATTAAGCACAATATACAGACACAGCTCACTGTCAGATCTGGGCAACGGCGTCATTAGTTACAGGGGCTGGAGAATACGCCTCGGCGGGGTTTGCTCCCATACACGCCGAGATGTAAAGGAATCAGCGCGCGTTCGAGAAACACACTGGTTTTTCTTAATAAGATTTGCCATGCAGCCCCTCACTGAGGTGATGTAGCATCTAATTATGTTCAATTCAGTGCATCTGGGAAAGAGGAAAAAAGAGGATATGATTAAGTCTCTCCATGTCAGATGCAGGGTGTTCACACGCAACTGCTGGATCTCAGGAAATGGGAGGTGCCAGTCTGAGAAAACAAAACGACTTGTCTTTACATCTGCAACGACTGCAATCAGTAATAATATGCAGTTATGAAATGCTGTTGAGAAAATGCAATTAAGATACGTTTCCAGAATGAACGGGGAAGTTTAAATAATATTAACTGTACATTATCAAGGCACCATGCTACTATAGACAGTTGTCTGGGGTCTATATGCATCCTCCTTTCAGAAAATATTGACACTATATGATTATAATACACTGACACAGGCCTTTAGTACACGTATTCAATGACTTTGTGGATGGCCTTTCTCGTTCTTCGCCGTTTGAAAGCATTACATTTTGTCTTAGTCATCATGCCCGAAGAAGAACAACCAAAGGTCAGCAATATTATCATTCTGAATGTTATGGGCTTATCCCAACCCTTCTCCCACTGCTGTATTCACAAGCCTGGTTTGAGATGGTACAAATGAGACTCCAAAAGGCCAAAGCAAATACCAGGGAAATCTGCTGATCCTGATATTACCACAGCAGCCCCTCCAGCTGTATACTACTCCTATGTTCCATGGACCAAAGTGTATCCCCAGTCATGCTGTTACCAGCCCAGAGTATATTGGATAGTGCTTACATTAACGCACAGTGTCTAACAAACCGCTTACGCTCCTATAATTGGATTACAAGGAGTGCCGCATTCCCATTGGTGAGATTAGGAGGGTCCGGGCACAGAGCCGACTCCCCTCTGCATGAGCGAGGGATCTGATTCGCCGCCCTCCCTAACGACCCGCAGATGCCAGATGTTTGATTGGTGGAGTGGCGCTGGCGTGGGTGGTTATTGGTCCATGACAGTGTAATAAGGGGGCATGCCAAGTCTACTGTCAGGGTTTTAAAGTGTCTACTCTGATCTAGAGGTGATTAATGATACTATCTATTTATTTACTGGCCTTAAATACAGTTTGTGGAGATACTGTTCTTAACTAGATTTAAAGGGCAGCTTGGAGATACACTAGAAGGCATTTGAGTGTTCAGTGTTGGCTCTCATTTTGTCCGTATAATGTATAAAAGACACAATGGTGGAAGCTAATATTTAGTGTGGCTACTTTAGAGGTGGGGGGTCTTCTTTAGTTTAAATTGTAAAGGCCCTCTATATGCACCGTACTCCAGAAACTGTTTGTTGTTAAGGTTACAGAAAAGAGTACATTCAGACTGGAAATTCCCATGGTGGTCGAACAAACAATTGAGCCAGCTGCATTACAGCATTGTTCAACATTAGCTTTTCAGAAGTGTGTTTGTTTGTGTGTGTTTGTGTGTGTGTGAGTGTGAGAGAGAGAGAGAGAGAGAGAGAGAGAGAGAGAGAGAGAGAGGGAGAGAGATGGAGAAAGTGCGAGAGAGCACCTACTGACCTTCCACAGTTTGACCTCTCACCTTTGACATCGATGGTAAATCTTCTTCTTGCGGTCCCTTTCTTAACCGCTCCCAAACCTCTGACCACTAGCGTATGTGGAGTCCTTAACACAAGCTGCTGAAAACCTGGCAGCTGCTGGCCTCCCGTGAAGGAGGACCCTCTCCATCATGGTGGTGACACCTTAACTGTCCTGCTCTCGCTCAGTTAGGAAGGCCCCCTGCCACTACACACACACACACACACACACACACACACACACACTTTCTCTCTCTTTTTGGTGAAAGGACAAACACAATGTCACATAATGCACGCAATCACTCTCTTTTCTCACACAGGTGCAAATGTGAATGCTCACACTTGTACTTGGATGCATGCACGCGCACACATTCACACACACACACACACACACACGCACACACACACCCACACACACACACACACACAAACAATTCTCTCTTTGAACCCCTGTGTTCCTACAGCACACACACTGTAAGTGAGCAACAATAACAATTCTCCTTTTGATATCCTCTTTCACACACACACACACACACATTCATGCATGCATACACACACACACTGGAGTACCACCATTCTGTCTTAATGTACTCTGGCCTGTCCCTGCAGGTGACATGACCCTTACTGTCCTGCTCGTCAGAGAGAGGAGACAATTCAGCCAGATGGCAGCAGAGGCGAATGGCTCAGAACAACAGCCTGTGTTAATATGTAGCTTTAACCATTGTCTTCTCCGCCTCACAATAGCGGTAGCTGGGTGAGAGGGAGGAGCGCTCGCTGTAGCTGCGGCTAAAGATGGAGTCAGTGTGTATTCTTGGAGGAGTTCATAAAAACCGAGCTAAAAACCCACTTGATTCATCACTGTCTCATTTGGGCAGGAAAGCAAATGGACATGGAGCACACAAGGGGGACCGCACTGCTGCGTTGTCCCTCTGCGATCTGAGGGGAAATCTGAGTGCGGATTCAGCAACAAAAAGCTCAAAAACACTTCAGTTTCTTTGCATTAATATAACCTATTAAATCCATTTATCACAATCGCAATGTATAGAAAATAAATGTTTTGATTTGCATTCACGGCTGAGATTTCGTAAAATAAATGAATGATCAAATAAACTGCATTCTTCTAATTGGCTTTCAACAGTTAAATTAAAAAAAACAGATCAAAGAGCTTTATTTTGAATAACGTCTCTACAACCGCTGCAGCAGCATCTAACGCAGCTACAATGGCGCTAACATCCCCATTGTCAGCCTCTGTTCCTTGGCGCTATCACTTTCCTAAAGATGAGGGTAATTTTCTATGCAAATGGGTTGCCGTCATTGTCCCCGCCTCGTTAATCTGGGCCTGGGCTCCTTTGACAAACCCCTCTCTGATTGATGAGGCCCTGACAGCTCCAATGTGTGCGTGCATTTTCACAGATTGACATCATCATTAAGGAGCGAGAGCAGGGCCTGAATCACTGCAGATTTATCCCCCCCTTCCCCTCCTCCTCCCACACACACACACACACACACATACACACACACACCTCGTCTTAACACGTGCAGACATGCACACACAAATGTGTACGGGTTGATGCATGTGCACAAAGACACACACACACACACACACACAAACACACACCACCCCACCATCCCTCTAACAGCTGAGGTTTCCCTTCTGCACCCACAGAGTCAGGCAGGCGGCAGAATGCAAAGCCCTTACTCATTGGCTGCCTGAATCTGTCATGTTGAAGTTAATTGGTGTAGGCTTTAAGCAAATTTCCAGCAGCAGTCCCAGTCGCCACGCCAGTTGATGGGTGAGCCACTGTCATATGGCACCTATTGATTCACCCAGGGGATGGCAGATGACTCCCATAATGCTCGCTATGTCAGTGTCACCCTCTCACAGAGCGGCCAATAGCCTTTCTTGTGCCTGCCTGTTCATCCTCTCTTTCCTTTCACACGCTAGTTGATGTGGAGAAGAGCAGTAGAGTATTTTACAACATGCTTTATTCATATTCATTCAATCCGGGGGGGGTCCATGTGCTGGGTTTTACTGTTTCAATCGGCTAAAGTCCATTTTGGAGTTCATTTGAAAATGGAAAAATCGTTACCTAATACTATTGCTTTGGCCCCAAGCTAGAACATAAGAAACATGGTGTGTGCTGGCAGGGCAGAAAAAAACACAGAGACGCAAACACTGACTGAGTGGAGGCAGCTGCAGATAAGCAAATAAAGCATTCAATATTTATGACGGAAATTAAAACTAGATAAAGATGTCACATATTAAAGCGTCCCCACCCTCCTTCCCTCCCTCCCAGGCCTCTGGCCCTAACTCCGGTAGTCACAACTCTCCTCTCTCTCAATGCAAGTGAAAGGGAAGCATTATTCCTTCCCAGCCCAATGTCTTCAAAGACAGTAATGAATGCAATGCAGTGACCCAGAAAATGGACTTTAGAGAAGGAGAGGGAGAAAAAAAAGCAATCTTGCGTTTGTGGCGGAGCATTATCACTTTACTCCCCTCCCCTTTTCTTCTCCCCTCCCGGGCTGGTGTGTGTGTGTGTGTGTGTGTGTGTGTGTGTGTGTGTGTGCACCTGCCTTTACGTGTGTCTCTGAGGGCCTATGTGCCTGAGTGCATTCATGTGAATTTGTATAAGTGTGCACACTTGCCAGTATGTGTGTGCGTACTTTTGTGCATGCATGTGTGTATGTGTGTGAGTGTGTGTGTGTGTGCAAATCGGTGTGTGAGCTGAAGTCTCCATCAAGAGGGAATGGGCGCGGGCTGACAGGCAGGCCCATTGTGGGGTTAATTAAACACTTCAGGTTTAACACCCCGTCCCTGTCGTTAACCCAAACACTGGCTCATCACTCATCGCCGCCACACTTCAGCTAGGGAGCAGGGGGACAGAAAAGGAGGGGGACAATAGAGATGTCACTGAGAGGGGGGGCGGGGGGGTGACAGTGAATAGGAGGTGAGGGGTATCAGAGGTGGTGGTGCTGTGGATTGGAGTCGGGGGCGCTGTGAGTTTGTATCAGAAAGGGATTCCTTGGGACTTGTTTTTGTTTTAGCAGGAATGATAAAAGGAATCATTATTTTATTTTACTAAAAACAACAGGATGTGATATAACCATCCCTTGCGCTATTAAACTAGCAGGGTAACTGCCTATGGAGAAATCTGGCTTGGGTGGTAGATAAAACAGGTTGGTTATATCATTGGGGATAAAGTTGGCAACTCCTATCCCAGATGTTTCATTGAAAAAGGGCCTACAACACTTCAGAAGAATTAATAGCAAATTATGGCGAGCCAGAGCAGACTTCAGTGAAAGTTTATAGTTCAGCAATAGTAGTTTTTAGTGACAGGAGATATATGGCATTGCTCATAAAAATCTATTCACCAATGCAATGCAGTCACAGTGGTGTGATACTGGAAGGGGCACAAGGATCCTAGCGGGAAGCATTTGGTGCAACATCCATGTCCCTTCCTTTAACAGAAAACAACCGTGACTCTTTATTTGTGGCATTAGTTTAGGACGAAGGAAAATAAACTTAAAACAGTCCTCAATTGCAGATGTGCTGGAGTTGTTTGTCCATTTCCAAGGAAAATTAAAATAAAAAGAAATACATCACTCAGAAATTCTCCTAAAACTCTATCATCTTGAAATACTATTTCTTGTATTCCACTTCACTGATTTCCAAGTATGCAATTCTAGATAAGTGTGGTAAAGCTTTGGTGACTGGGGTCATCTGTGAGAGAAACCACTGAGCCTGTGCAATGGATCTACACACCACTAGATAGCAGTAGTTTACACCACTGACGAGTTAACCAGTCTACTCATATACTCCACAGTAGTGTGACTGAATGGTAAGGTTAAAATCAACTAATGGAGGCACTGAATGAATAAATGAATGAATGAATGAATGAATGAATGAAGATTGCTACACTGTACATTTCTGAGTTAAAAAGTGCATATTGGACTCATATTAACAGGGGCATTGTTGATTTTGACAAATTAACACTGAAATTTTTGAGTTATTTAAGAGGCCAAAACAAAAAACAAGTCAACATCATGAGCATTAAAGCTGCTGGTAAATAATGTCATTATGTGAATTTTACGTAACTGAATTACGTAACTAAGGTATGTGGTGTGCCAGGCCAACTTTTCAACTTAAATATAAAATAGTGGACATAAGTTCACTATCTTACTATCAAGTCAACAGCCATAATTAAAGAAATGAATAAATAAGATGGAGTGAATTATTTTAGATTATTTGATACATTTGACTACAAAAGTACAAAAAAATAATGCATAATATTTGCATAAGTTCAATTATAAGTGGTCTCTCTTGTGAGTTCTCTCTAAAGCTTTCGGAAGCTCCATCCAACAATTTTCACTGAAACTCAGACTGATGATTATTAAATTATTTATGGAGCTTGTTGGTTACCATCAATTGCTGGGTAATATTGTATTACAGTAAATAAAACACCCAAAATACATAACTGGCAAGTATCCTTATTTTTTAATTAATCATAATAAATCGATAAATGACTTGTAGACATTAAATTGATAATAATTTATTCATTCAAAATTTCTAAACCTACTTATCAGTTCACGAGTTGCATAAGCAGTTATTCTGGTTTTGTCAACATCATTATAAAGTCACCAAACAGCATTACCAGTTAAGTATTTTCTTCTTAAAGCTGTGTGAAAGTTAGTTTCTTACTCATCACTCATAGGCTTTACAGTATCAGTCAGGTGACTTTATATCAGCTCAAGTCAATTCAGCTTGATCACTGACTAATTTACAGTAGTTTAGTGACTGGTTTATGTTGCTCTTACAGCTAGTGCAGCAATAAGAAGCTAAATTGGGGACTGTAAACAACTAAATTAATTGACTGAACTACATTGAGGTGTTGTTTTGATGGATATGTTTCCAGCATAATTAAAATTAGCCAGGCAGATGTGAGCGAAACAGAAATGTCTTCTGAGGTTTATTCGGCTAATTCTGGTATTCCCACTGATTAATTTAATGATAGCGCAGTTTTTGTTGCCATGTTGTGTCTGCATTATAGTGCAGGTTTGGTGAGATGGGGCCCGTGTCCATGATGCAGTCTTTCCATTAGCCATTAGCCCATTAGCCCGTTAGCGCTCAGGCTGTTGGAACAGCTTGAACGTGTGATGCTAATGCTTCAGGGATCCAACCCAAACTGGAACCCTGGCAAAAGGCCAAACCGGAGTGGTACAACAACTTCCTGTACCTATCTTCCCTCCCTCTCTCTTATTATCGCCTCTTCCTCTTCTCTCATTGTTTTGTCTTGTTTATCCTCTGTGAATTTTCCTCAGAGCAAATGCGGTAGCATCTTTAGCATCATTTCTGTTTCTTCCCCATGCCATATGTTAGTAAGCAAGACTAATGAACATGTCTATCCAAATGCGGTGGAGACATTTTTCTCCTTCAATTCACTCGCCGTTGCCCACTGCAGTTTATCCCCGGTTTGTTTTCCAAGCATTTCTCATAAAAGTGATTTATCAAAAACACTTAATACTGAACTGCCGATGTTTCATCCTGAATGATTCCAAAGGCTGCTGAAGCTGGTGGTTTTTATGGCTCGGGCTGAAAAGGGTACCTCTTGGGGGCATGTTGTGTTAGCTTCTTGTAAAGTAGCGAGACACACACACACACACACACACACACACACACACTCTCTACCACCATCGGTGTTGACTGGGGATGGGTGGTGGGGAAATGTCAGGAGGGATAGAGGTCATTGCCTTCCAAAGGGATAAACACACATTCCACATGGCTCCCCACTGTGTTATCATTTACTGCCCTATCGGACACGTTTTGCCGCCTCCGAATGTATTTATATTTATAAACATATTCTTTATTTATTTTCTCTGAGGCTACTGTGCCGAGAAAATGATGCTGAAATCTAACATTTGGAGAGCTGTTGTGAAGGAGTGCTGCCAGGATGCAATTTGTGTTCCATCTCCGTGGAAAAAAGGGGGCCGTGATGCCCCGGGGCGGCCATTTCGTTCCCCGCAGTGACATTTTTAACAGGGCGCCTGCAGGACACTGGGACGCAGCCTGAGCCACGCGCTCCTCGTCATGGCAGACGGCCTGTGCACTGCACCATGGGCAGACTAACTGTCTCTCTAAGTCTCTTTGCCTGACTCAGTATGCTGGACCAAGGTTGGCTTCAAAAGGCTACGAGTGCAGCTAGGAATCTCTATAGGTTTAAAGGCTTTACAGGTCACTCTGTGCGTGTGTGTGTGTGTGTGTGTGTGTGTGTGTGTGTGTGTGTGTGTGTGTGTGTGTTCGTAGGTGTGTGTGTGTGTGTGTGTGTGTTCGTGTGTGTGTGTTCGTGTGTGTGTGTGTGTGTCGGTGCGTCTGTGTGTGTGTGTTGTGTTTTGTATGTTTTTATGTTTCCTTGCGTTTTTGAGTTATACAGTTCACTCTGTCAATGTGTGTGTGCGTGTATGTGTGTGTATGTATGTGTATGTGTGTGTTTGTGTGCGTGAATGTGTGTGTGTTTGTGTGTGTATGTGTTTAGGTGCGTCTGTGCGCTGTAATTTGTATGCGTTTTACGTATGAGGTGTACGTGTTTGAGTTATACATGTCACTCTGTGAATGTGTGTGTGCATACGCGTGTGTGTATGTGTGTTTTCTACATGTGTGCTGTGCGTGTTTGAGTTACACAGGTAGGGAAAACACATTGAACCCAAGAAAATGAATGTCCTTGATGCTCCTATTGATCTTCTCGGCGGGTCAAGATGCTCAATCCGTTTTCTTTGTCACCTCATCGTGTTTTACGTCTCTAAGCCAGAAACCGGCTTCATCTGGAAACAAACCTCCATCAGCAGCCAGGAGAATTTAATGGTTGCAGTTGCTTCTTTTCATTAACAATGATATATACCAGTTTTGTGTGAGTTCCCTGTTCCTGCCTATATTTATCAAAGCAACATTAGGAGTGTATCAGCATCAATTTGCCATCATGAAGCATGGCGCTGCATTCCACTCATGTGTGACCATTATACTAATGAGGTTAATGGTTCAGCTGTGCTTACCATAAGATGGATGCCCCCCAGTGGAACCTGCCCCTCTGTATGTGTGTGTGTGTGAGTGTGTGTCTGTGTCTGTGCACGTGTTTTTGTGTGCATCTGTGTGTGCGCGTGTGTGGGTACTTGTCTTTGCACGTGTGCTCTCATTTGGTGTCCAGAGCACCAAAAAGTAAGCAAGAAAGTTTTTCTCTCTCATCTAAATTGTGTTGTGAAACTGAAACAGGTTTCTGTGTCATGACATTTCATCTACATCAACAATTACTACTCTTCACATACAAGCTGAGCTGGAACCTCATTATCAGTCAGTGCTATGTATGGATCTCTCCATCGTCCAGAATTACCCTTGAACTTTGCAAACTAATGTGATGAACTAATGGCTTCTGGTACACTATTACGAGGGGGCGAATTACTGGTGTCTATTTTTTGCTAATTACAAATGGTAAAATCAGTGAAGCCTTTTATAAGCTAGGATACTGTTTATGCCCTGCCACATGCTATTCAGTCTAAAAGTGAAACAACCCTCAGGATCGAGATTGCACCATTTCTTTAACAGATGGGATGCCCAAGCCATCTGTATTGTTTTTTTTTCCTGCATTTTAAATGTGTTTAGGTTGAGAAATACTCTACATAGCATATTAGTCTGACTCCATGCTTAGCAATATACCTGCCAACTGCTTTAAAACCACAGTACAAAGCCTACTCAAGATGAGTGATGTTGAGAGACATGAGACCACAGTTCAAACAATATGAATGGAAAGTGATAACTAAACTAATAAACACCCTCATTATTGATTTTAATGTCTTGGCCTAAAGGGCTTTATATGAGAGCTCAGATTTGTTTGTTTTTGCTTGTCTCAAATTTCAATTTCAACATCCACAATGGTGTTGGAGGCCGATACTTATTTGCACACAACCCCAAAACCACAGTATCACTTCTTAATTAGATTTACAGGATATTAAAAACACAGTAGGTGCTCTTAAACGATGATCATTGGAGACAGTGCTGAAAATAACAGGCTATCATACATCTTTTTTATATTGCTAGTTGAACCGTAACAATATCTGTTTTCTTTTTTATAAATGCATTCAATTACCACCACCAACCTCCCAAAATATGAAAAATGTTAAATTAAGAACACAAATTTGGAAATGCACGCTGCTGCCTATTATCGATTTTATCATCTTCAAAATGGTGCTTTAATGAACAAAACGAAGTTGGCCTCATTTACTGTTAATGCAGTCAAATGCTTTTTCTCAGTGGGTGCTGCCCAATAAGCTGAACGAGGGAAGGGCATGGGGTCTCTGGAGGGGTACAACTTTAATTGGATGATCTGAAAAGTCCCTTTTCCCAATTCCAAATGTAAACAAGGCGTGTCATGGCACATCTAACACCAAATGAAGAAACCTCCTGAAAATGCCTTTGAGAAGTTTAACATTGCTTTATTTTTTCCTTCTTTCTTTTTTGCATGGAATCTGAGCAACAGACCCTCCTTGTATGTTTTCTATTTTTGTTGGAAAGTTGGAGGCAGAAAGAGGTATTGATATATCATAATATCATAAACTTATTTATGTACCATTAAAAAGTACTTTTTGCATATTTTCTTGTGCCACAAAATTATTTCAAAATGCATTTATTTGGGATTTTCGGTCTGAAATGCAAAGCGTTCGATTCTATTAATGTGGAAAGAACATTTCTTGTGAAGGTATAAATTTCCAATGACAGAAAAATCTAATTTGTTTAAAAATTTAGCCTCTAGCCTCACTTGGGGTAAATTGCCTCATTAGGGAAAAAAACAACAACATTACAGCATTTCATTATATTTTATTCGTACTTCATCTTTAGACTGTGGTTGGGTATTTTAAATACATTTTCTTTTCAAATTCGTCTCATTTCACATTTCTTAATAGTAAATGTTTCATCAAATCTTCATCATAAATATTTATAGTAAATTTTCAATAGGCCTTCACCTTAATGGGATTTTATGGTGTAAGGTATACTTTTATTCTGAATACTGGGGCAGAATGTTACTGGGGTTTTAAAGGAAAAACAAATTATCACTTTCCCATCACTATATACAAGGGTGGATTTTAGGTGAATTTCCTCCCCTTATTTCTTAATGGGACTCAGTGAAAAACAATCTACTGGAAAGTGCATCCTCTGTAGTTTACACATATAGTAGTACACAGTAGACTTTTCATTTATTTACTTGAATTCCCAGAACTTGAATGCCATTCATTCATGACCCATATATTACATTAATAGCATGTAGAAGTGTATCAAAAGAACCTTTTAATGGCAAGACAGACCGCATAAGATAAATTCTGACCAGAAACGCCCATTCAAATCCCTAAACTAAATGGGGAATCTTGAGTAGTATATGATATAAAATTATGAGTCATTTTGGCCCTGCGGCATTTAAGACTGAAATTAAACAAGGATGTCGATTATGTATTAAAAATCAGATTTCTGTTGTTCTGTTGTTATTATTATTGTACCTTTATGCATTTTGGAATTTCCTTTACATTTTATGCAACTAGAATAATTGGTACCACAGCCAGGAATTAAACACTGGCCCAAAGAAGGTTGTGGATGTGTTGGGGCAAATAATCTGCTGTATGCACTGCTAATCTCAATGTGAGTGTGTTTTCCCATCTGCCATAATCCATAGGTTTAAAAAATCAACACCTACGTTTGCTGTTCGCTAAAAGTCCAACTTCAGAGACTCTTCTTTTGCTTTCAGAGGCTCAAACAGGAGACTTTAATCCTGGAGTGGGACATCAGTGTGAGTCACAACATACAGTACACATCGCATTATAAGGCAAAATAGAGATGTTTAGATATGAATAATAGAAACCTAAAAAATCTGTTGTTTAAAATACATTTGAAACTCATGTTTAGTTGTCACATACTGTATATTGATGTGCGTAGCTCCGTTTCAGTCCTTTGTAGCAAAAGATCTTTTAAGTTGAGAGTAAAAAAACGATCTCCTGTCCTGTGTGTTGGGTTTTCCTTTTCTACATATGGGTTATAATATTGGGCGTTTAAGTTTGTTTCCCGGTGCCTCAGCGAATGTGTTGAGGAGTTGAGCTGAGGAGTGCTGAGGCAGTGAGTTAGCATAGCCGACCCTTGGGCCTTCAAAGCTGCTGAGCACAGCACAGCACATTGCACACACACACACACACACACACACACACACGGCCCTGATAGCACATAAAAAGTTTTCAACCCCTGAAAACACTCGTGTATGCACTGCTCTATCTCAGCTGAGTAATTTAACAAGACTTATCTCAAAGTCGCAAGGATGTGAAATATGCAATAGACAGACAACCGATTGTACAGTAAGAAAAGTGTTCAATAAAGTTCACACTGGTACTTGGTTTATTGGCTCTTTTAGGATCAGTGAAACTCATAGCCAATGGGAGTGTTGGAACACAGACGGCATATTAATTCATCGCTATTCGTTAGGACCTCTGCATGTGCTAAAGATGGTAATCTTAAGTAATTTGTTAGTGCTGCATCGGCGCTTTGACTTTTTAGAGAGCTACTTGACAGCGTTAGCCCCTGGGCTCCCGTCTCAGAAAAAAAACGATACTCCAATTTGCAATTCATACACATTGGGGGAAATGTTTAATTCCATGGCCGTTATTCAACTCAGTTCATTAATTAAAGAAAAAACACTACCATTCTCTTCTCTGCTTTCCCGCCATCTTTTTGATGAGCTTTCTTCAGGAGTAATTGAGTCCGTTAATTAGACAGAATTAGGCTCTAATTATTCCAAAGGCCCAGTGCCGGGGGAGAGAAGAAACCAAATGCGCCATATTTCACCGCCGTGCCACTCCAACAGCTCTTACTGAATCCCCTTTAACTCTCTTTGATGTCCCCTACACTGCCGGTTTCACTGGAAATGG
The DNA here is from genome assembly GCF_048128805.1 of Centroberyx gerrardi. Lineage (NCBI taxonomy): Eukaryota > Metazoa > Chordata > Actinopteri > Beryciformes > Berycidae > Centroberyx > Centroberyx gerrardi. Next base: position 19,581,535 of record NC_135999.1, on the reverse strand, counting down.
ATTAGATATCAGGTCTCTTAACTCTGCCGCTCTGCTCAACAGGAGAGCTCTTTTGACATTTGTGTTCACTTCTGCCTGATTTCAAGCTTGTGCTGCAGTAAATGCATTTCATTACAATAGGGTGTTTTATTTTCTCCCGCTCACTCTTTATGTTATATTAAAGGGGATGGGCATCCGTCTTGTTTATGCCCTCCCTCACCCTCTCAGTCAGTGGCAGTCCTTTGCTATATCACATTTTTATGGCCTTACCTTTAAGCGGCTATTTATCAAGCCTAGCCTTGGTTTTAAAGATATTGAATTAATCCTTTGCAGCAATATGCAAAAGATAAGCCTACTACATCACATATCACTGCTGTCAAGTGAAAACCTTGTAACTCCAGTTTTGGTGGGTTTTCATGTTTTGACTTGAAAATTGAACAATTACATGCTCCTCTGTGGGTTGAGCAAATTTTATGACCCTTGGTGCTTATGAAACCCTTTCAAAACCCACTGGATAAATTCAAAAGTGCATGATTGTCAAGCTTAAAACAAGACTCTTTTTCTTCATACCTGAAAAGCGGACACTTTGGAGATACAAGGTTTTCACTCAGCAGCGACAAATTATGCATGCGAATGCACACGCACAAACACACACACAGACACACTCACACATACTCCGGGGCCTGCAGTAGTCTTATTTCCATGTGACTAGTTCCTGTCATCGCGAGATACGTGTACACTGCTGAAACAGAGGCCAGAAACCTTGAAATCCACTCACATGCGCCTCATAACCAGCCTTTGCTCTTATGTAGCTATTGATTTTCAGCGCCATAAATTGGTAGATGCTAGAAAGAAAAGATATTACAATCCCCCCACCCATTTCTTCCCCTCTCTCTTTTTCTGTGTTAATTCCCGTAATGTAAGATACGGTGTATTAATAGTTTATTTTCTGCATTTTCTACCCATCCAGAGGCCAGAAAGTAGCACTGCAGCGCTTTACACAGCAGCCAGGACGTAGCGAGCCGCCCTGTAAACATCTGCTCTCCTGGAGCCTCTAATGCAGATGTTGAATTGGACAGACCACCCCGAAGCACTGTGGCGTACCACTAGTCTCACTGCCGCTAAACCTGCCATGATGGATCGGTCGGCGCTCATGCCAACTACGAGGAGTGAGAGACGGCTCTTCCCCATTGGTCCAACTCCAAGCGTTAATGGCTGTTCCCAGATTGTAGCATGAAAAGGCCCTTTAGCTGCTCTCATAAATATGGTAAAGAGGTAAAAATAAGACTGATCCATCATAGGAGTTATGAATATTTGCACTGCGGTGGATGGCGGCACATTAGCTTGGAATGTAACCACTGGTGCTGTCGTATTGGAGTGTGCAGTAGTAATACAATAATAATGCAATAATACAGCGATATTTATCGTTACTGACTGATTCAAGCCAGGGGCATTCTTCCAACACACACACACGCGCAAGGACAATATACCAAGTTGTGAATAAAACCAAGTACATTTGCCTAAAGTTGTTCTTATATGCTATCAAATAATAAACCTCAAGTTTTCAATGACGTTATGCGACCATGAAAATTTGGGAACATTTGAGTGCAAGCCATGAGTCTGCCCCACTTCCCACTCATCATTATCTGACAGAGAAGAGAGATTACAGTGATACCAGTATAAGAACATGAGCCTTTTATAGTGGTTTGGTTATTCTATCCAAGCTTCTCTTATGTCCGAGGGTAAAACTGTCACACAGCATGAAAACAGCCATAAACCAAGCATTGTTCAGAGGTATTTTCCTCTATTTCCAGATGCCAGATGCTGCATGTTATATGAAATGCCCCCGTCGTATTTTTCACGGTGACAGCACCATAGCTTACTCTAAGGGGACTGGGTTAGTTTATCCTCAACTGGTGTATTAGTCTTTGAATGTCTCTAAGTTAAACTGCTGGTGACAGCTTATCAGTCAATGTAATGCACAATGCCTCTATGTGTGTGTGGAGCAGGGGAGTAATTCAATATCCCTATATGATTCAAGGCAAAAAGAGAAAAAAGAGATTTATGTTTCCAACGGTGGCAAGGGACATTAATGTTGGCAGAGTCTGAACTTCCCGCAAGAAAAATCTATTCCAGGCATCAGTCTTCCTCTTGTAATTTATTCTAATATTAAATTGTGTTTACCAGCAAAGACAAATGGAGAGCTCAAACACATGCAAATCTGCGGAAGGACGGGGATAGGAAAATAGGAACAGTAAATAATATTAACATCCTGGGGTTTTTAGCTTGGCGCTGCTGCAATTCATTTCTGTTCTGCCTGTCCAGTTTTCTCAGTTTTTACACAGGACTTGCATATTTTTTTTGTATTTCAACTGCAACATGTAATTTACCCCCAGAATGACAAATCTTTTTCTACTTTTGTACCAGGGTTGGACAGACATGCCAGAGGACAGCAGAACGCACTATTCCTCTTGTCTCTGTGATGTTGGCCTGGTTTGTGCTGTGTGTCCATTTGGGCTTCTCTTTGTTTTTGCGCCTCTCCGAGGTCACGCTCTCTCACAAGTGGCCCAATCTCTGTGTTAGCCATGAAATCCCACTGCCATGACTTGTGACCTGCAACTAAGCCTTTCCCCCAGCACCAGCCATGCTCATAAACATGAGTGTCAGTCAGCACATCAATGTGGAGGTGTGTGTGTGTGTGTGTGTGTGTGTGTGTGTATAGTATATATATTTGATCACACAACTTCACATTTCTCTGTTTTCACCGTTGCAGTGCGTTTCGTTTCTTTGATTCGGCGTATGTAATTTGATTCAAAACTTTGCATGTGTGATCATTCCACATCATCCACCAAAAATTGACAGCAGACTGAAATAGCGCACAGCGGCCGATCGCACATACCAACACACAGCACATTAGACGTCTCCATCGCTTCCAAACGTGAATTTCTGACATTTTTTATCCGTCGCACCTCTGGGTTTATGAGCAGGGTCACGGGAATGTTCATCTCATTGGAATGACCTCGTCGCCTCTCACGATTTCTTACACACAGGGAGAAGCGAACAGAATGGGTTGCTATCGTTTCAAACGCTGCACCTGTTCCACCACACGTACACACACATAAATGCTTGATTATCTATTTTTACATGTAACTTATGGCTAATGGGAATGGTTGTTTGAAGCTGGAGGGGCACATGGTCGCAACGCAACACTTCTGTAAAACAGGGATTGGCAGGGAAGGCATCATCTGTGATGAAGTATGTGTACAAATACATGAGCTTATGTTCACACACACATACAGGCACCATTTCCACTACATGGTTTGAAATGAGCATTTAATTAATGTGTGGAGTTTGTTAAAGGAGTTTGTTAAATTTTACGAAGATTCCTCACCAGGGTGCAATTTTGAGTTTTTGATCAATTGTTTTTAACTTTACTTGCGATCTTTTTGATTAGCTTCTGATTGTTGTTTATTGATAATCCCTTAGATTTTTCTGTGCTGATAATACATTTTTTTGAAAATACAAAATACAAATTAGTTGAATACATGTGTGAATATGTGTCTTGCTAACATTTATATAAGATGCACAAAGTAGTTTGAGATAGTCAAACGCATTTGCAAAGACATATGCTCGTGCGCACACACACACACACACACACACACACACACACGCACGCACGCATGCACGCGCACACACCACCCACTCAGTGAGTATGCAGGTGTTTGTAAGCACAGCTATATAAGCTGTGTGGTTCCTCTCAGCAGCTGATGAAACACAGCCAGCCTCTACCATTTAGAGTCAATGATGAGCTAGGCATAACCTAATTAGCTAGCTTTCCTTATCTAAACATCTACAAGTGTTACTGACCTAAGCTAATGGCACCTTATAGGCTGAGAAGAATCAACACTCCAACTCATGTTCTCTAAAGTGTCCATTGTGCATCTCAGGCCATTTAAAGTAATCACGGTTTTTACACAATGCTTTCAACTGACTTTTTGGGGCACATGCCTGGAACGAAAGTGGATACTCCCTTAATCCAGTTGCCACAGAAGCATCATTAATTCCCTTAATGAACCTGTAACCCAAGAACTGGTAACCTGTGAACTTGTCATTCTGGAAGTTGTATAGACACACATTTTGTGGGGAATCACAAAAAAATGACCAGGTCTTCCTTCAGAGGGAACTGACAGTGGAGTGGCTTTGTTTTCCGGGGGGATATGAGAGCAGTGCGGTCACGCCCATTAGGGAAGGCATTAGCGGTGCGGTGCAGGCGGGCCGGTTCCTGCCATGCAGGGTTACGGTGTCACGCCTTGAGCTCTGATTGAGTTACAGTCCAGAGAGAGAAGGTCAGAGTGCCTCTGCAACACGGCTGCCACTCACAGTTGCCAAGACATTGGAGGTACACTCACACACACACAGACACACGCACAAACACTCATGCGCAAACCATGTATGTGCGCACAAACACACACACACACACACTCTCACACACACCTTACACACCCTCAAGGAAACCTGAGGTCATTTGAAAGTGGCAGTTGTTTGTTCTGGGGTGTTTTACTGTTGTGTTCTGTTAGATCAGAGGGGAGTTAGGGCTCGGTGGTGAAAGCTACTATATTGGCACGGTTAAAATCTGCACACATGCTGATATGAAACGACCCATAAGGAGGCTGGATGGTCTTGGTGAAGGACTTGGTGGGTGAGGAGGACTGACATGTCAAGACTTTTGCCCTCAGTAAACACTGGATTTTTCAGTTGTTGAATCAATATAGAATAAAATATCTGCAGATGGTCACACAAAAAGGCATGCACACATTCACGCCTGCAGTGTGGCACATGCAGAGTTGTGCATGCACATGTGCACACAAACACACATACACACACACACACACACACACACACACACACACACACACACACACACACGCATGCATGCACACACAATCAGATGATTGAGTTCTCTTCCCTTAATAAACCACTGATTCAGCATAAGTATAACCATTGATTGGTGACTTAATTCCCCATTCAAATTATCATCCTGGGTCCCTATCCAAGGTTGACATGAGCCTTGAGCTTCGGTGCGACTAAATTATGCTTTACTCCCTGTTAGCTACCCCCACCCCACCCCACTCTCTCTCTCTCTCTCTCTCTCTCACACACACACACACACACACTCCCAGTTCCCCCATCTTTCTCCCCTGTATACCTCTCTCTCGGTGCAGCCCAGGTGCTGATACAAGCAGAAATCCTGCACGCCCCATCGCTCCCAGAACACATACACACACACACACACACACACACACACCAACATATGCACACATACAAGCATGCACACACAAGTACACCCACACACACACACACACACACAAACACACACACCTCCATTCACTATACACCTCTTCAGAGAAAGCCAAGGGGAGCCGGCATTCCTCTCCACTCTATTTGCTGTGTTAGCATGGACGCAATATGAAACACAGGAACACTATAGTTTTTCTATTAAGGGATGCAACCTCTGTTCTGTTGAATGTGCTGTAAGCTGGCTGGAGTTGTCTTTGTAGTGGAGCGAGGCGAGAGGGAGAAAATAGACAATATCGCTGTGATGCATCGCTGGCTGTAGTCTTAAGTCACCTGAGGTTGTTGCCCTTCTCTCCCAAGGAGGATATAGTGGCCAATAACGCCTCTTTGTCAGTCCAAAGACAGAGAGACAGAGGGAGAGGGGGAAGGTGAGAGAAGGAGAGGATAGAAGGAGAGAGAGAGAGAGAGAAGACGAGGAACAGTGAAAGAGAGAGAGAAAGGCAGACAAAAAGAAGTAAACAAGAGAGAGAAAGAAACCGACGAAGAGGAGGAGAGCGGAGTGAGTCTGCTATCTTCTCTGCTTCATCAATATCCTCTTATATAAATGTCAACTGTACCATTTCCCTCATCACTGTTTCACCACCCCACTGGCTTTATCCTCTGGTACAAGGGGAGGGACATCACTCTCCCTCCCTCCCTCTCCCATCTCTCTTTATCGTTTTTTCCCTGAATCGTTTCACTTCTTTCTCCCCTTTTTTCTCGTTTCTCTCCGCCGTGTGTTTCTTTCTCCTGCTCCCCGTCTCTCTCTCTCTCTCTCTCTCTCTCTCTGTACATACCTCCTCTCTTTATCATTCTTTATCTTCTCTCTCTCCCCCCCCCTCCCTCCCTCTGTCTCCTCTCCTCTCATGGCGATGCGTCACTAGCCTGCCCCCATGAAACAAGTCAATTTTCTGCCAGCTCGGCGGACGAATAAATCTCCCTGGCTCTGCTCAGAGCGATGGGGATATTTATCTAAGTGGAGTGTGTCCTCCTCGGCTCAACGCCACTGACTCCTCGTCTAAGGCCCCTCTTACAGAGAGAGGGAAAGGAGATGGAGAGAGAGAGAGAGGGAGGGAGAGAGAGAGAGAGAGAGAGAGAGAGAGCCTACTGTGAAGAATGAAGGAGAACGAGAAAGCAATTGCTAAGGAGGGAGATGAGAGGTAAAAAGGGTAAGTGAAAGCACAGGAGAGGGAGAGAGAGAGAGAGAGAGGGGAAAGAAAAGAGAAGTAGTTAATGAGAAGAAGAAGAAAAAAATAAATAAAGCCGGAGAACAAAGAGAGAGAGGGAGAGAGAGAAGATGAGAGAGAGAGAATTAGGAGGTGAAAAATATCAAAAAGATGGATGGAGGGAGAAATAAAGGAGCTGCCTCGAACAAAGCCTATAAAGCAGCGCAGCAGAGAAGTGAGGCAGGGGCATTAGTTGAGCCTGCTCGGGCTTAAACGGCAGGAACAGGCACAGATCTGGATGAATGGCAGCCCTCCTCCTCAGGGCCATACTCATCTGTTAGGGAGAAGGAGAGAAGGAGGTTATTGGGCTGCATGGTGGATGGGAACGAGAGAGAGAGAGAGAGAGAGAGAGAGAGAGAGACAAAGACAGGCAGAAGAGGGAGAGAAAGAGAAAGGAAGCGCGCGAGGATGAAAATGATGATTGATGATGAGGATGTTGTGGTATTTTTCCTCGGTAATAAAAAAAAAAAGAAAAAAGAATGAGGCAGGCAGCAGCAGTAGATAGCAGATGCTGTGTTCCACTGATTAGCAGGATAATGAGCATGAGGTGAATTTGTCTGGGCTTGACTCGTATCTCTTAAATTTTTAATGCGGTGTTGTATTTTGCTGTGTAACAAGTCCTAAGATTTAAAAAGCTTTGGGCAATGGGGTATTTGGAGGAAGGAGGGGGGTCTTGCTAGCTACTTGCCACAGCATTAAAGCAAAGTAAATAGCTGTTGTGTCTCATTATCATTCATTTTTAAAGGGGACTGTTAAAATAATGAATGCTTGTGCTATTTTCTCTGTGTTCTCCTCCTTCAGTATTAAGAAGAATAATACCATCTTTCACGCTAGATAAAGTGCACTCAAATATTTCCTTTGCAATTAAAATGGTCAATTTTGCTTATGCACAACAGGCGCCGTATAACACCAAGTTTTGAACTTAATTACCTACAATAACAATGTGATATATTGGGTATATGGTTCTTTACTGTGAGAACATGATATGAAACAAGAAGCTTTTAATAAACTCATAAAGACAAGCCCAAGCCCTGTGGAGCATATAATGTGTGTGTGGGAGTGTGCAGTCTTTAATTTGTTTACACACAAAAAGACTCAAAGATAGAAATGGGCACCTGCATATACAAACACACACACGCTTAACGCAAAACACACACACATACACAAAGCAAAATCCGATTGTAAGAACTAGTACTCAATTCTGTGCGTTCACATTGTTTTTTAATGCCATTGTAAAACAAACCATTTTGAATTGTTGTTGAACCAGTTAAATAAACGCAGCCTATTGTACTGGAAACATTGACATCTTTTTCAATTATATCAGGGTTAAAGGTTGAGAACCTGGCTCACCCGTTCTTGCCCCAGGTTTTCTATTGTTTATGTTATTACCAATGGTTATTACCATGGACACTTTTATGGAGAATCTCATCAGATCCTTTTAAATTGGTTGTAAAATTAGTGCTGATTCTGTTAAATCCGTCATGGTAATTGTTGAATTAAGGAAACTTCTTGTTATTTTGGTGTGTTAGGTGTTTATTTTCACATAAGAAGAACATAAGCACATTTCCCCTGAACTGCTTAATTTTCACACATCAAGGTAAAATGCAATTGTTTATTATCACACAGACACAACATAGCAACACATATTTTCCTTGCACATTTTAAATGCTACATGTTTAATAACGCATTATGCCATGTGTAATATTTATGCTATCATTGCATTAGCATGATGAATGTGGGCACTTTTCATTAGAGACAAATGAAAGCTATTCTGACACAATTATAGCAATAACAATAACAGCACTGTGTGAGCCATTCCATGATTGATAATACTGCAGGGGGGATTCAGTGGTGTTGGGCTTAACCAGGCTTTCCCTGAGGGGTTTTCCCTTGGCATTAGTCAGACAAATCCCTTTGTCAACCTCTCCCCTCTCCATTTTTATTCATAAGCATTTGGCCCTAAGAAAGACATCAAACCAAGAATACAACGAGAGGTCAACATCGTCTTTGCGCAATGTTAACCTCTGCATTGATGAAGCTAATTCACATTTCCTCAGTCCAGCCTACGGGGGTTTAGGAGAAGAGGGGGAGGAGGAACAGAGGGAGGCAGCAGGGTGTGTGAGTGTGTATGTATACATGCGTGCTTCTGTGCATCTGTGTGTGTGTGTGTGTGTGTGTGTGTGTGTGCGTGGGTTCCCCTGCTTGTGCCTCCCTGTGTGTCAGCGGCCACTTTGTAGTGTGTCTCTTTCTTGACCTGGGCCCCTCCGCATGGGGTTTGCATTGATAGTCTTTGCTGAAAGGAGGGGAAAGTGAATGTTGTCCGAGCTCATTGTAATGACAATGGGGGCATATGGTTGTGTGTGTGTTGGTGTATGGTCATGGCAGCCACCATATTCCTCTGTGCAGGGTTGCCAGGTGCTTCATGAACGGACCCACTGAGAGTCGACAAATCATCCACCGATGGCACAGAATGGCTCGTGGCTCCTCTGCCCAAAGGGGGTTACTCTCTCTCTCTCTCTCTCTCTCTCTCTCTCTCTCTCTCTCTAACTCAGTCTCTGACTTCTCATGGGACCTGATCTCAAAATTAGGTATGTTTGTGTTACTTGTTGACCACACTCAACCAGCATTCCCATACCATAGCAAGCTAACCACAGGAAAAGAAAAATTGCAATAGAGATGAGTGTCAATGATATTCAATACCACCATTCATTACCAGTTAGCCAACAGCTAAACTTTGTTTACCCTGCTAATCAGAGGCCCCCATCCTTGAACGAACCCCTCTCACACTCTTAAAACCCCACAGAGAACAAGGGAATGAAGATAGCCTGATGTAGTAGCATCCCCTCCCACACAAAGGCACTTCTTCTGTCATGAATAGTCAGCTCCACCCTAATGACTATTCAATACAGTCTGCAGGCTGCAGATGAACAGACCAATCCACAGCAGCATCTGCTGCGGGCCGAGCTCGCCAGACGCCAGCCTTGTAAGAGGGCCATTGCAGGCTAATTGAAAGACAGAGGCCATCCCTCAAAGAGAATGTTTGTGTGTGTGTTGGTGTGTGTTGGTGTTGGTGGTGGTGGTGGTGGGGGTGGGGGGGAGGGGGGGGGGGCAGTGCTTGTGTATGTCTTGAGAGGGAGACTTGACAGAAAGAATAGTGAAAGAGAGAAAAGAAAGAGAAGAAAATAATTGACAAAGAATGGAGAGACAGAAAGAAAGAGAATGAGAGAGAGAGAGAGAGAGAGAGAGAGAGAGAGAAAGTCTTTCCACTCCTCACAGAAAGAACAGCTGACCTGTCAGTGTTTGTTCCCATGCGGCCATATTGGAAAAGCCCCTCTGGGCATTGTATCCACACAACTCAGACCCTCTCCATATAATTAGACTGGACCTGTGGTCTTAGCTTATTTTTAAATACATGTCTATGATATACAAGATGATCCTGAATGGTTTAAAAAAGGAAGCCATTGGACACATCACTGCACCATTTAAAATCTTGATTCAGTACTATTTTGGACAGATCTTCAGACAGATCAAAGCTTGAACTGATCAAATATCAATATAAATTTTCAACGATGAAAGATTATGGGTACTGGATTAGAATACGCTGAGCAGGTTATTGTAACCTGCAATAAACATCAAGTAATAAGCAGTAAACATCCGGTTCACTCTATAATTTTACATACCAGTAATCAACAGAAATGCAGCTGGTATTTACACTTCTGTATGTGACAAATTTGATTTCCTATTGTTTTTCACCTCAAGGTCTCCTTATCCTCCCTTGTAAATCTTTGCATCAAATAAAAAAAACAGCCTCTACAAATGAAAACTAAAGGATTGCTGTCATAATTCTCCCCAGTTCTCCTCTGGCAGTTTCTATTACCAAAGGCAGTGAATAATATTATCAGCGCTGGCCCCGGCCCACTAACACAACCCTTAAGCATCACTGCGTACTACAGTATGTTTTTGTGGTGAAGTATGGAGGAGGGAGCAAGGACTATTCAAATGAAGTATATCTGACATCTCTCTGCATTGCATTCATGGTGCAGTGGAAGGATCCGTCAGTTGCGTGTGATTGTAGATAACCAAAGGGAAAAAATCTTCATAGGAAACATGTTGAAATAATTATTGTATAATTGTTTAATAGCCTGTCAGACTAGAGCACCTTCCAATCTTTGTAAATGGATGAATTCCCCTAAGTAAAATGCTTTTTCAGAGGTGGGCTAGGGGTCAATAACAGCTCTGCCTGCTGTCAGTTTGGTCTGGTCTCTATACCCCGTTCACCCCAGAGAAAATCCCTGACAGGGAGTATTGAACCCTCCAACTGGCACAATGTGGTGCGTGACATGCAGCAGGTCTGCAGATCCAGCGGGTGGCTGGCATACACTCACCGAGCCTGATTTCCGACGGCCACATATGTGCAGTTTCAAAGTGTACATTCTGTAAATTAGGAATGCTTATGTTCAGTGTGCTGGTGCATACGGTCTGTTATAGCACAGGCCCCAAACCACACTAGTATGATCAGGGGCGTGAAAGCCAGTCTGTCGCTGGCTGGCTGACATAACAGTGTGGGAGCAGCAACTGTTCCACCAGGTAAGACACAGCAAATGGCTCTTAACAGGTTCAGGTTCAGTTTCAGTGAATTTGTCGTTGATGTAAGAAAACCGGCGTTGGTACTATCTTCAAATCTGGCGTCACAACTGAATGAATGGTTCTTTATAGCGTCCATGTGGTTCCACATAGCAGTAAAGGTATTACTAGGGCCAGAGAACCATGAAAAGGGTTCCTTAAGGAGAGAGTAACACTGCATCATTCACTCCCCATGGGGTAAATTCTGTGCTTCTTGTATTTCTTAGCAGACTGTGCACCTGTTTTTGCTGTTTCTTGCATGGGGATAATGTGATGGCTTTTAATTTATTGACTGTTGTGTTTGATTTGGATTTTCTGCTTCTTTTTATGCATGTTTCTGCTCTGTTGGCGTTTGGGAAGTAATCAATGTGCCCTTTTTTTTTTCAATAAATCCTCATGATTGGCAGTAATTTCTTCTCAGTTCAGTGGAATGTGCAGCGTAGATGATCCTTCTGTCAAATTTAACTGGACCCTCATAAAAGTGAAACCAAAACAGATCCCAACCCTGAAGAAAACCGTTCGCTCATGCAGTTGCACAACGCAGTCCATGTGTAACACAGTGATAATGGCGCTGCTTATGATCGTGTGTTCCAGCAGCACTGGCACTGCACTGTGAGGCAGGAAAGCCAGTCCATCAGGGATTTGTCAGTGGCCTGTTATTACATCTCTAGTCCCATAAAATATGGCCGCCTCTCCGGAGATCCAACTGCCAGATAAATCCACTCTCCTCCAACCAGACCGGCCCTCATGATGAAACCGTCCAATGGTTTGCCAGAGCGAGTGACCTCTGGTAATGACGTGTGATTTATACAGTGCGCGTGAAACAGTGGGACACGTCCACTGTCTCTATCTATATCTGATGTCATCTGAGATAACGGGCCTTTGGGAGAGGGAGACGTGACACCCATCTTTGGGGTCTCACAAAATGGCTACAATGTGGATAGCTTCCCCTGCAGCTGTCTAATCGGAGCCTAAGCCTGCAGTGAGAGCTGTGTCTCCAGGATGAGGTCACTAACACATATTGCAGAATGGCACTTTAAGCTAACAGACCACAGCATGGAAGGCCTAAATCAACACCTGGTTGGGAGGAAAGAGCACTTGTGTCCAGCAGATGCAATCCTGAATGCCCAGTAAGCAAGGAGTGACAGAGTATAGAGGCACTGCAGAGACATCGTACCTCCACCTATACATTATGGAATATGGTAAACCAGTGAACGAGTGCAATTAAACAACAAATAAAAATTCATCTGAGGTTTAGACATGCAGTACTTTAGTCTTAAGGGCTTAATGGGCTTTATATTTGGGGTTTATTGGAATGAATAAGGCAGATATAGATAGATATATTACAATGAATAGAATAAGAGTCCAACAGCACTATAAAAACGCCACAGTATTTTATGAAATGCAAACCAACAATCAAACTAAATCCTGTGCCAATTGGTAGCATCAGACTTTGATGTAAGTGGATTATTCATGAGATATTAGCGACACAAAACACAAGTATATCACTCATCGGTGAATAGAGCAACAGAGTGAGTGATTTCCAGACTGCTTGTCCAAAGGAGAGACGGTGGGTGATGTGTCTTGTACCATCCCCTGCCAGGGAATGTCCCCTGCACAGTCTAGTAGCTTAAGAGATTAAGTTCTGGTGCTAAAGGAGAGCTGAGAGGCAGCATGTCGTTGACCTTGGCAAGCAAGAGACAGAGATGATGACACACCACCACAAATATCTGTCTTTAACAAACGGGCAGGCGCAGTAGATCACTAGGTCCTCCCCATGAAGCCCAGTCTGGTTTGCAACTATACAGTACTTACTTATTTTTTCATTATAACCAAGTGAGAAATGTAATGTAAAGAAATGGTTTCCATCGCCAATATCCCACCCTTCAATTTTATACTCTATGGTTCTGCAATGGATCAGTCAATGTCTATCTAATGCATTTTACAGTTTGGTCATCCATAATGTTTGCTACAGAACAATATCATTTTTCCATTGTGTTTTAAATCTTTTAAGCAGTTATTGAATGCAAAAACTCAATTAAGTGACTGTTATAAATGTATCATTATGTAGGAGATATATTGAAACATGTTGTCATGCTTTGTAAATATTAATTTTAGATATAATACTATTATCTTATCAAATTTACCATTAAATTGCTTGGAAACTCAATTTTTCCATTTTTTACATATTTCACAGCTGAATTTCATTTGTCCTTATATATATTTTGTAAGCTGTGCATTAATGGAACTCTAGTTTATAAGTGTCTGATGATATAATTGAGTATTCAGCGGACATATTTTTATATTTTCATACTATTTTGATTTACCTGCCATGCTACTATTATCATTCTTGTTTTATTTTGCTTTTTGTTTTGTTTTGTTTTGTTTTGTTTTGTTTCCATTTGTCTTTCTATCTATTTTTAACACCTTTTCTTTATATTGGCCCTCCAAGACAATCAAGATAAATGCTTCAACTAAGAGTTTTGAAAAAATACACTGGCTATATCATCTGGGTGTTTGGTGTTTAGCTGCCAAAACAAACTCTTGCCAAATGTGGGAGAAACGTGTTCAGAAGTGGCTGGTTGCAGTTCAATAAAACATCACATGAACAGTTACCTCTGAAATCAGATATTGCCCCCCACCAGCAAATATAAATTGTGTTGGCCTAAAACTGTCTTGGCTGCTTTTTGCCTTCATATCCTGATTATGCTCAACTGGACACGCATTATGAGCAAATGTATCCATTCAAATTATATGAGACAATTTTCGTTAAAATGAAAATTTCGTTAAAATGGAAGTTTTCGATAAAATGGTTTATACCTGTTATTTTTACAAAACACAAATAAAAATGGGAAAATTCTTAAGAGCAAAAGAGAAGTCAATCCCTACCTCTCTTTTTCGTTTTTATGTTTTCTTTTCTGGTCACTTTTGTTTGCAAGCCTGTCTTCTTTCCCTATGGAGCTTGAACGGTAGAGTGTTTCTAATGTTATGGGTCTGTAACCTGTAAGTCCACATGGCCTCAATAACGAGCTCATCTCAGTGGCCTATAGGACTTAGCTGATGCTGGATGAGATGATGTCATGTAATCGTTTTATAGAATGAAATATTTTTAAGCAGGAAACATTTAATCATAATTATTTAAATATTAGAATAATAGCTTCATGATGCCATCAGTGACACCCCCCCCCCCCTCTCTCTCTCTCTCTCTCTCTCTCTCTCTCTCTCTCTCTCTCTCTCTCTCTCTCTCTCTCTCTTTCTTGCCTGACATATCATCATCATTCTGTTGATATTTTATTTCCCCTGGCGGATCCATCAATGAAGCATACAGTAGCCTGAGAGTCACCAAAGTGACGCCTCCTCCACTTTTGATACATCGGTAATCATTGCAATATCGACTTAAAACAGATTCTGTCATTACTGGCCACTGACATTTTGATCAGATCAGAAGTATAACATCATAACAATAAGATAGCTTTAACAACAATAACAAAAACAATAATAATATCAATAATAATAATAATAATAACAGTAATAACAACAACAACAACAACAATAATAATAATAATAATAATAATAATAATAATAATCATAATAATAACAATAATCATAATAATTTCCTTTTTCAACAATAAAATGAGGCCAATTTTTTTTAGTCTAAAGATGGAATCAAAATTGAAATTTTATGAAACGAATAGCTAAACATTTTTTGAAGCAAGAAGGCTAGATGTTCAGCTATGCGACCATAAAAAAGTTCATTTTGCTGGGAAAAAATATATATTTCTTACTGATCCGGACAGAAACGTGTGATCATTCGTTTTCGTATGCAAATAGCCCGTCGGCAATTTTTCAGAACAGCACAAAAATAAACCCATCATGTCAACCCTGGAGGACGCGGGGAAATTTGATAGGAGATGAAATATCTCTCTGATGATATAAAAGGACCCTTTCGCCTGAGTTATGACCCGGATTTGGCGATGCTGAGAGGGATGCATGCTGCTGCCTCTCTCCGCCCCAGAGGAGGTATCATCAGAGCTGATATATCGCCCAGCTCTACATTACCTTTACAAAACAAAGGATCATCCACGCTTTTGGTCGAGGAAAATATCCTTTGACTATAGCTACTACATCTAAAAATTGCCATCTGTCGGCTTGTCTTTTTGAGAGCATCCGGATAATCCAAAATACTTTTAAATACGATTGGTATTGAATGGAAAAGAGTCAAACTCCTGAAACTGAAGTTTAGTACTCTAAAACGCTTAAATAGGCTTAAATAGGCTGCGAATTGTGATCTCTCCTCTCTCTCTCTCTCTCTCTCTCTCTCTCTCTCTCTCTCTCTCTCTCTCTGCTTCTCCTCATTTACCTCATATACCTATTCTGGTATCTCACCACACGACTAAATTAGACCAAAGATGATAAGAGCACAAAGCATTATAATTCCGCCGGGCTCCTCCTCCTTCCAGCCATGCGTCCTAATTAATGGGACACCCCCAGTCGCAAAAAGCTCCGCACTGGACTGCAACATAGTCAAAGAGTGAAAGGGAAGAGGGCGAAAGTGCCACTGGAGATAATTGATTACCTCCCAATCAATGATAACTTGTTAGTAATCGTCAACTCTTTGGACCTCGCCATTTTCAGGGAGGCATCTCACTCCTCCGGACTTGCTGCTCCTACATCTGGGGAAACGACACTTTCCAGACATCCCATTTTGGAATAAGATTTTTTTTTTTCTTCATTTCTTTTTTTTTCTTCCTCTTCTGCCATTACAGTTATCTGCTATGTACTTTAACTGGTAACTGTTATGTGACTATTTTCTCGATATAGCCTTGTTTTGTTTTTTGACCGCCGATATTTCAACAAAGTCACAAGTCTGCGCTATAACCAATAATGACATCCAAAGAAGTGGCGAAATGTGATGCAGTGGAAAACAGGAGGCGAAGTCCGCTGGACCACTTGCCCCCTCCTGCCAACTCCAACAAGCCGCTGACCCCCTTCAGCATCGAGGACATCCTGAATAAACCCTCTGTGAAGCGAAGTTACACGATCTGCGGGACAGCTCATCTGATTTCTTCGTCGGAGAAGCACCGTCCGTCCAGCATCCCCCTGTCCAGCCGGGCTCTGCTCAACCAGACCTCCCCTCTCTGCGCCCTGGAGGAGCTGGCCAGCAAGACCTTTAAGGGACTGGAAGTCAGTGTTTTACAGGCTGCGGAAGGTAATCCCCAAAATGCATTATAGCCTTGCACTGAAACTCAGCAATATATATTTTGTTTTTTTTAATCTGGCACTCGTGCATGAACGGCGTAAGCGCGCCTTTCTCTTATCTTTCTCTTATTCGATGGCCTGTTCTAGAGAGAAAAATGGCAGTGGTTTCTTCAGCAGTACGATAAGGGTAGCATACACCTGTTTTTTGCACAGTGTCACGGAATGCATTCAATAAAGGTGATGAAGTTAATAGCCAGAGCTAAAATTGTGCTGATGAATGCAAAAAATAAATTGCTTTATGGAACCAGGCTTAAATATTTAGGCCTATTCATTTTCTGTGCTGTTCTCTAACGAAAGAAATCGCCATCATGTTCCTATAATATTCTTATAGGGCCTCACAGTGTGTCTGGTACTCAACAATGAGTTTATGGTAGGCTATTTTATCTCCTATGGCATCACTATAATATTTCTATAATATTTCCCACGGGGACTTAGCTTTTTGTCGTGCTATTGAAATAATGGGTCTACCGTTCTAAAAATGTATTATGTTGGATTATTATAGGCCTTGATATTTTTCGTAAGGGTTACTTTTACGCGCATACTGCAACGCCCTCGGTGCAGAGAAAGCCCTGCAATGGCATCATGAACCAAGCTGTCATTTTACTCAGCCTCAATCTTTCCCACAGGGAGAGACGGGATGACTCTTTTCGGCCAGAGAAACACCCCGAAGAAGCGTCGGAAGTCTCGAACGGCGTTCACCAATCACCAAATCTACGAGCTGGAGAAACGGTTCCTCTACCAGAAGTATTTGTCTCCCGCCGACCGGGACCAGATAGCGCAACAACTGGGTCTGACAAACGCCCAGGTCATCACGTGGTTTCAGAACCGGCGAGCCAAGCTAAAGCGAGACTTGGAGGAGATGAAGGCTGACGTGGAGTCGGCCAAGGCCGTCGGCCAGGTCCCGTTGGAGAAACTCGCCAAGCTCGCGGACCTGGAGAAATGCGCCAACGGGACGCTCGGTCACTCGCGAGCCGAATCCCCCGCGCGGGGCGGCAAGCAGGAGCACGAGCTCGCTCAGAAACTGCGGATGTCCCCGCTGTCTCCGTTCTCAGACCACACAACTAGTAAAGAGTGCTCGGAGGACGAGGACGTGGAGATTGATGTGGATGACTGATGGCGCAGCGTGGGGTTTGGGAGTCGAAAAGACAACAAAAGACGACAGAAATCCCTACCGCGGACTTGTAACTTGTACTGCTTATATTGTATACCATATCTCAGAACATGTACCAAAATGTAATGACTTTTATATTGGCACAAATAGACCTATTCATAGTAAAGCATGAAACAGAACAAGAAATATGCAGTGGTATTTTACAATGTATTCATTAGCAAACTATTTCCTCTTGCAATCAAAGCAATATGTTCTAAAATGACATGGATAAGTTATTGTTTTTTACAGTAGGCCCCCCCCACACACACACACACACACACACACACACACACGCACACACACACCTACACACACACACACACACACACACACACCTACACACACACACACACACACACACGCACACACACCTGTTCCATTGCTTTTTCACCGGGCCTATTCTCGTACCATTGATTAAAGTGCACCAATTTTTCCATATTTTTTTGCATGGGAATGCATGATTTGATTTGTGATCATTATCTATTTATTTTACTTTTTTTATTTATATCGCTTGTGTTCTGTTGAGCCAAATCATCCTGTCACTATGTCACTGCTGGCTCTTTTTCTTACCCATTTGTAACTCTGACTTCAATTCATATGGCGTCCCTATGCTGCAATGCATGATCGGAAAGGCAAACTCGGAAATTCACAGTTATGCGTTTTATGGGAATGCTCAAGCGATGGCGAGAAACAAATTAATATTGCGGTGATTTTGACAGCTACTTTCTAGATTTATTGTTTGGATACAATAGATTTACAGTTATAAATTTGTTATGTTTTTTACACCTGTAAGTGCCTTTCTAAAATCAGGACAGTATTTGAAAACCAATGCACAAACTGTAATGTATATACTATGGGAATAAAATGGCTTTTCTGAATATTTCTTTTATGTTGTAATTCTTGATTTAATTGGCGCTACATCAGCGATATAATAGGCTTTTTTTTCTATTGCAGACAAAATAAAAATCATTTTTGAAACACGCTCGCCGTGCCAATTCTGGGCGTATAAGCCCATCAAAAGCGGCCTATTTAGAATTGACTTTCCCTTATTATACTGAAGTATTTTGTGCCATTGTGTCCCTTTCTACTAGGATGCTCTAAACATTTTGTGGCCCGGAATCCCACAACCCCTTTCAAATTCTAAATGCGTATCGTGGCTTCTTGACCCTGCGACGTGTTTCTCCATTCGTGGCAAAAATTTATGTGAGAAACACAAATCTGGTCCGAGGAAAAAAAGACGAGGATGCCACAAAAACACAAAGTTTTGGGCCAGTTTCTCTGGGCCTTTATAGACCTTTTTTGTTCTGCGGGACTGGGCCGTAATTTTGAGCGTAAAGCATGAAAAGTGGGGACAAATGAGCAGCGTTCCCTGATGGGACAAGCCACAATGGAGCAGGGCCAGTCTCCCGCAGGCAGCAATACTGAGACAAGTGTGTCCCACCGCACAAAAAGGACGCAAACGTTTGGAGGCCATATGGTTTTTGAATTTTCCTCACAATTTCAGACAATTTGATGGATTGAGTTAACCCTCCTTTTAAACAGTTTAACTCAGTGCGAACAAAGGCCATAATGCATACATAGACTCTCGCTTCATGAGGGCATCTGCGGCTATTAATGTCTAGCCCCTTTCTTTCCCTGGCGTTTTGAACAAGTCAATGAATTACAATGAAACTGGCTCTTTTTTTGTGAGCCGCTTGTCTTTCTCCGCTTTTTAGCTCTGGAATAATATGTTTGACTTCAGTCCAAGAGCGTTTTCTAAACAAGAAATGCCGCACATTTTGTTGAAAGTGTTTTTCATGTTAAGTAGGGAGCCATAAAGAGTTTAGACTGTGACATTTATGCCAAAGTCTGGTTAGGGAGTCCTTTGTTTGTTTTCTTCTCATCTCTTTTTTTCTTCTCCCTCTTTATTTCTTTTGTCTTTAAGGAGTTTAATGAAGCTGAAAACATGATGATGTGAGAAAGAGTGTCCAGAAGCGAAAAGAGAAACTCAAAGGCTACCTCCCGTTTAACCCTCTTTGTTTAAGGATTTGATAAGCAGGGCTGTTTTCTTTTAAAGTTTTTTTATTTTTTCTCCTAGAATGAGTTTTTACCACTATAAGCCCCATAATCAGTAGGCAAACAGTCTATACCTAGGCATAACATAGCCTATATCTAACCCAGTAATAAGAATATAATAAGATTATAATAAAAATATTAACAATATAAGATAACAATATAATAAGAAGAATATGTATTTACGTTTAGGGATTTGTGCTAACAGTGTGAATGCAACTATAGATTCTAAGGCACCTCCAAAGAATTTTTTTTTTTAGCTCAGTTCAGTTCAATTCAATTCAATTCAATTCAGTTCAATTCAATTCAGTTTAATTCAACTCAGTTTAATTCAATTCACATCACTTCACCTCAATTCAATTCAATTCAATTCAATTCAGCTCTGTTTTGTTTTAAATGATCAATAACGAAATCACAAAGATGCTGAAACAGCTATAAAGGAGTCCAAAACTCTGTGTTATACTTAAGATTAAGATGAAAGAAATCTTGAATTCGTGGGGACATTGACAGTCGGACACATGCACGCACGCACGCACAGTATGAAAGGGCATGTAACTCCGTGTGCGTGTGTGTGTGCGTGTGCATGCGCGTGCATGTGTGTGTGTGTGTGTGTGTGTGTGTGTGTGTTGCTTTGAAAGGATTCGCTTTCTGCACCTTATATCACTTACCACTCTGCCAATGGTCTGAAGCCTATTCTGAATAAACCATATTTATGATGGGAGGGAGTGTTAAGGCAGGCTAAGTTTATGGATTTCACTTGCTTATTTTATGAGGGGTTGTCAGGCGGCCCAGCGATAAGTAATACTACAGTCTGAGGGACCACTTCGTGGTAATTAATCTGGAGGTCTTAAGTGTATTTCAGTATTTCAGTTCAAGATGGAAAAAATCACTACTTCAATCGTCCGGAAAATTGAAGTTTGATGCATGAGTCCCTACTGAAACAATGGGGCCACCCCTCTCTCTTTTCATCTCTTCCCTCCCCTTTTCAACTCCCTTCATCTAACTGTCTATTTCTTTTCTTTTTTTATTTGTTATGGCACCTCCTGGAAAACAGTCTCAGGTGCAGAGTGAAAATGAATATAAGAGACACTGGTCGAGTGGCAGCATTTAAGCAAAGCATCAGGAAATGAATTAAATTGTCTTATGTTTGTTTTCAGAAAAGCAAACACGCACAGGCCTGTAAAAACTGCAAGTGCAGCAGTCAGAACATAGAAAATATAACTGTCCCTCATATGTAGTAGAAAGCAAGGCCTATAGGCCTATATACGATTTCCAGCATTAGATTCTGAAAAAGCATTTTACTATTACTACGACTACTACTATTATTATCATATTAGTATTATCATTATTATTATTATTATTAGTAGTAGTAGTAGTAGTAGTAGTAGTAGTAGTAGTAGTAGTAGTAGCCTATTATTATTATTATTATTATTATTATTATTATTATTATTATTATAAAACCGTGTCAAAGAGATCTACTGTAAATCACTTTATACTTGCCTGGAGTTAAGTCAGTCTATGTCTCTAAATAGAGCCGAATTGTAGAGTTTTAATCATAGCCTTCCTGTGGAGCCAGTTAATACTTCAAACTTCAATTTTACGGGCGATTGAACTAAGCATGTTCCTGACAAAATTGATGTATGTATTAATTTCCTTTAACTGTTGATTAATTAGCCTGCGCTGAAGGCTCAAATGGAACAGTTTGCTTGGAAATTTGCATATTAATCAAATTCTAGTTGATCATTCACATGATATAGACTATGTGATTTTTGGGACATAGCTTGGAAAAAATATACTACGCCACCAAACATAGGAAATATATTCTTTCTCACTCCCGCTGTTGCCTGTCCACTGTATTAAAATCAAAGACGCAGAACGAGCCATGGCTATTTGGACTAAACCGAAATTGCTTGTCTTGTTTTGTGACAGCAAATGCACAGATAGATCAACATGTCACTGACGGGGAGCTTTAGTGCCAGACAACAGCAAATTCATGTGTTTGTGTGGCCTATGCACGTGTGTGTGTGTGTGTGTGTGTGTGTGTGTGTGTGTGTGTGTGTGTGTGTGTGTGTGTGTGTGAGAGAGAGAGAGAGAGAGAGAGAGAGAGAGAGCAGAAGCCCTGATGTTAGAAAGAACATTGTATTTTGTAAAGATAAAATGATGAGGGTTTTTTTTACAATCCAAATGAGGTAATATTTTCACAGACTGCCACCTAGTTGATGTGGAAGTTAATCTGCCCCACTGCTGCTACAATAAAGAGTTGGTGTGCTGGTGGGGACGCTGTATGGGGGGTGATAAATGCCACAGAGAAGCAGGAGAAGCAGAAGAAGGGTGGTTGTATAGAAAGTAGCCTACTGTGTCTACAGGTATGTTAGACTGTGTATGATAGTGAAACATGCTGTCTGAAGAAACTGTGAGTTCTTTTAAGTTATCAAATAATCCTTGATATCCCTGTTAAAAACAAATAAAAAAGGGCCGGAGATGGTCTGATGCTGGTTAAGGTGGTAAATGAGAACACTGATGCCAAAACCAGCTGCCAAAAATACTGTATATTCTAAGCGGTTCACCAGCTAAACCAACATTAATGGGCATGATCAGTATAAACTGGCCACCAGCATAACCAGCTTGTTTTATGGGATGTCAATCAAGAGAATATCATTGTACATAAAAAATAATCATATAGGTCATCAGCTGTATGTAGGTATGTTATTTACATTCCTTAATTAAAGTCACCTTAAGTAAAACATTTTAAATACAATACATGGGAGAAAACAACATATTAAAGAGGGTAAATGGTATAAATTGCACCAGATTGTGAACACTTAATAGGAACTTCATGTGTCTCTGATGGCAGCGGCAGTCATCCAGACACTTATCCAAACATGCCGCACCCTGATTTAAAGGATAATTCTGGTTATTTTCAACCTGGGCCTTATTTTCCTAGATTTTGCCATCATGAAGATTGATTGTGTTTAAAATTGCATCATATACTTCACTGTAGAGCGTTCCTACCTCCAGTTCTCTGGGAGCGCTGCTGTCCAACACACACACAAGGCCAACATCTCCAACAGTGGAATCCAACAAGTGATTAAAACATGTCCTTTCAACATGTGTTTTACTCGCTGGAACGCCCACATCCAAAATCATTTGTATTTATGAATTTAAAATCAACCATAAACAAACTACAGCAGATATTTCTCACTTTTTGTGACTATTAGTGTAAATATAACTGATAATTGTGATTTTTCATACATTGGACCGTCAACATTGGTGGATTTGTTGTCATATTTTACTGCATGTGTTGACACACTTCCACAATTTGTGATTCCGGGTGAGAGATATCACAGTCTACCAAAAATTATACTTGTAATTCCCACTAGGAAGCTGACGTGACGTTTTTTCTGTCAGTAGTTTGTATTTACCGAACATCTGATGAACGCAGCATCGATGGTCTAGGTGCCATAAGCTCATGCTAGTTAAGATAACATATCTACAATATACACACATTTCAGGCAATGGACAATTGGACATTGGATGTAGAAAGGTTACACTGCAGTGTGAGTGTTATTGTGTTGAAATGACGTGGATTGGATTCAACTGTTGGAGATTATCGCTTTGGCCTTGGGTGTGTGTGTGTTTGTGTGTGTTGGGACAGCAGTAACCTGGAGGTACGTACCTAAACAGTAAAGTAAGTGATGAAATTTTCAACACAATCAATCATCATGATGGCAAAAATAAGGCCCAGGTTGAAAATAAGCGTAATTATCCTTTAATCTTAGACAAAAGGAAACCACTGCCACCAACATGAGACACGGAAATTCATCACCTCAAGTAAAAGTAAGCCTGTGTCCTGGTAAAGCCATTCAAAATAGTGGCAACGTAGTTTACCGACACATCTCGTGCTTCTCTTCCTCCGTCTCCTTCTCTGTGACATTAATCACCCCCCATACAGGTGCTAGGTTTGCACTGTATTATAATGGTTCAAGCAGTATTCACAGATAAATATTCATGACCTAGGGGCAGGTCTACAGGTGAACCTTGTGTCGGTCAGCTGCATTGACGGGTTCATCTGTTATGTCATGTGTCAGACCAAAACATGCCGGTCATAAATATGTATCACTTGGATGTGGAAAACCGTAAATATTCATTTTACATAGCATGGACTTGGACGTGCGCTTCTGAACTAGAAGATATAAACAGAAGTGCAGAATTCCCCACGGCTTCAAACTCCTGTCATCTTTCTGGCCACAGAAGAAGAAGAGAGACAAACGGAGACACCTGCTGGTGTTTACAGGAGAGTGCAGTCCAGTCCAGTGCGCAGTTAACCAGCCATGGTCTGTGTGTGTGTGTGTGTGTGTGTGTGTGTGTGTGTGTGTGTGTGTGTGTGTGTTTGTGTGTGTGTGTGTGTGTGTGTGTGGCTGGCCCACTGAAAGAACAATACCTAATACACATGTCATCTTAGACCATGGAGTTTTGATTGCAAAAGGAAATATTTATCTAATGAATACCTTAAGTGCCAGCACATATTTCTTGTCCTGGTCATGCTTTTACTATGAATAGCCTATTTGTGCCAGTATAAACATCATTACATTCTAAAACAGTGCACAATATAAGGATTTCTCAATAAAATAATATAGTTATTATTTTTTTCTCTTTAGGCAGTAATAACTGTTGTTCTGTCGGGCTTGTTTCTGACAATCTCAGTGTCTGTAATAAAACATGTTCAGGATAACAATGGCTTTGCTCTGATGAAATAAGGCAGGTTAGTTTTCAGCCCACAATACTGCATGTCATCTTCGCTGACCAACACACATTGTCTGGCTATTGCTGCAAATGCATGACATGACACTCAACTACCTGCTACATGTTGTTTCTGGACCTTTACTCCTCGCTCCCCAGCTCACCTTATATCCCAAGCAATAGCCATAGTCTTATATCCATCTATTGCAGTGATTCACAACCTTTTTCATATCAATGACCCCTAATTTAGTACACATATAGAGCCACGGACCCCTATTTGATTAAATTTTGTCTCTCAGACCCAAATCTGAGAATATTTTTATTGTTAGATATGATCTTGTCCAGACTTCCATGACAATCTGTATTGTAGGTAGAGAGATAACAATGAAACTATGACCAAAATAGTCTATATTTGTTCTACATTCTCTAATTGTGTTAACTTATTGTAAATTAAATAAGGCTGAAGTTTAACAGTTCATCAATTTTGGGGACCCCCTGGAACCCTCTGAAGGACCCATGGTGGTCCCTGGACCCCATGTTGAGAATCACTGATTGAACACATCTATAGGGCTGGTAAGAGCTGCAGGTTTGGTTTGATGAAATAAGGGACTTTGGCTGGAAATTAGCATGAATTTTATATGCTGTCTATTGTTGACTGGCTATATAATAAATAATGGATAATAAATAATTATTCTATTCTATTCTATTCTATTCTATTCTATTCTATTCTATAACCAACTGTCTACATTATAGTCCCCCCCTCCTCTTTGGTACCAGAGACCACTTTATTTTTCTTTTTAAAGAAATGTTGTTTTTATTTAAAGCTTTGGCATTTTGATGGTCAGACCAACACTGTGTTAGAGCTATTTTGTGTTTAATGTTAAGAGGAAATACACAAGCAAGCTATTCACTGTTGAGGAACTGAGTGGTAATTGAGCCTTGAGCTGGTGTGAGCTTTATTTGTGCTGGGTTCTATACATTATTATTGCAAAATCATTGCCATCTTTTAAATCACTGTTTAAAACACATTTGTACAGATATGATTATATAATTTGTTTTACTTATGTCATTCTCATTGTATTGACCTGTTTTATCCATGCAACCCTTTTTAATTTATGGCATTATTATCATCTGTCTCATTGGCTTTTATTATTATTATTTTATTACTTGTGACAGAGTTTGAAGAGTGCTACAGATAACTTAATATAACATTATTAATATTCTTATTATTCTTATTATCATTATTATTACTATTATTATTATTATTATTATTATTATTATTATTATTATTATTATCATTATTATTATCGTAATAATATAGCAATAGTAGGCTAGTATTAGTAACATTACTATTAATATTATTAACATCATTATTAGCATTATCATTATTATTATTATTATTATTATTATTAAGTTCTAGTTTTATTTTTAATGACGCATTTAAAGACTGAATCCTCCAGTGTTAGGGTAGTGATTTTTCCCCCATTTGTAATGAGTTTAATTTCAGTTTTGACATAGGCCTACTTCAATTTTCATTTTTATTTGCTTTTCACTCACACATTTCTGGAAATCTATCTGAGTTGCTGCAGGGGTTGGATGCCCGACCATGCGGGTTTTTAGATGGGCTGCAAAGTTGACAATCTGCATTTACAGACTGATCTAAAGATTTAAAGAACTGTAACGATTTCGACAGTCATTTCGTGAGAATCGGCCACGTGACTGCGGGTCATAATTTTAAAGATCTAAACTCTAAACAGCTCATTGCGGAGATGATTGCGTTTGTTTAAAAGGTAAATGCGGCGACTGCGCAGTACTGCGCAGCATCAGCGCTCGTCAGCATCCCCTCTGTCGCAGACGGTACGTCATCAAAATTGGCGGTAGTTTGAAACGGAAGCAGCGGTGGTCCGTTGAGTAGTGAATAATAACTTGTGAAAATTACAAATATGGTAAGACTGCATTTCATCAGACAAATCTCTGTGGTTCAGATATGTAAATAACAATTTATTGTGCATTCCACCACCGATGATTCCTCGTTCGTATTAGAGAATATCGGCGCTGGCTAACTCGAATTTATGGTTATTTCGACTTTTCTTTTTCTCCATAGTGGGCGATAACCAGCACTCTTTGCTCTTTGGGTCGATGCAGAGTGCCAAATACCGTTTAACTTTATCTGTGTGCTATTTCTAGTGTTAACCATCTTCACAAATCACAGTAAACCTGACCTGTCGTGTTTGTGTGTCCAGGCAGAGGTGAACAGCGAGCGGCCAGAGGACCAAGCGGCTCTGCCCTCTCTGTCCTGCCCCGGGTGGTCAGCGGCCGCTCAGGCAGAGATGCTGAACGACTGCGAAAAGCAGTTTGCACAGCTGGAAAAGGTGGGCTGATGTTTTGACAGGACCAACCCACACGACTTTTGAACTCTGAAACACATAAAGATGCTATTAAGTGTTGTTGCTGCTGCTTTTAAGAAATTAAGTTGTACCTTTGAAGCCTAACTATGGGATTTTGCAGTGAAGCCTAACTGGGATTATGCAGTGAAACTGCTGACTGTGTTTCTCTGTTACAGCTTCAGAATGAGATTATACTGTGTGAACCAGATTTCTGTGAGAATCCACAAGAGCAGGTGAGGTGATTGTAATCCCACAATACTACCTGTGCTTTTCAATAAATGATTATTGGCACACTTTGGAAATATGTTGAACAGTATTTTCTCCTAAAAAAAAAAAAAAAGGTGAAATGTTAAGAATGAATGCTATTACACAAAATATAGCTTTTTAAGAATAGCATGTTTAACAAAATGATTTGAATAAATGGTCAAGACGGCATTGTTGGCTCGTAAGATTTCATTAACTTGGTGGTAATAACAACCTATACATGTCTTGTAAGTGTTAATAAGAAATTCATCATTACAGGTTTATTTTATCCTGTTTTTTTATGGCATGCACTGCCCACGACAAATCATCTAAATGCATCCTAATGGGTCAGTCATCGCACAAGCCAAATACTCCATGCTACCCTAGCACACTGTGACACATGACTTGTCTCCACTGGTCGGGTTTAGCTGCCCTCAGGCCAACGTCACCAGCTTCCACAAAGTAAAACCAGAAAGATTTCTCACCTCATTTATGTGCTGAATTCTGTCTAGGATATCATCATGTTCTTCCAAGGTAGTGCTGTTTGGATAAACTGATGTATAATTTTGTACAATGAATGGATTAATTATTGTGTAATTTATGCAGTGAATGAGCACTGCATGTACGTCTGTTTGTGTTGACTTTTGAATCTCCTGATGTGCAAGACAAATTTCCCTCAAGGCTAAAAAACGGTCTATTCAGTTCAGTTTAGTACCTGGCAAAACCTGACTGGATCAAGGCTGAGCCAGCTACATCTCACCACCTGGCTACAAGTGACCAAAGCTGATTACAAGTTGTGACATAAAGGATTAACACCTATTGATTATGACTAGAATGTAGTATTTCACAAAATGAAATTGTCCTTTGTTTTGCTGTTTGCTGTTCTGTCACTTGATTTGAGGTGGATCATTAGCATTAGAATCAGCTGTGGGAGCAAAGGCCCACTGGGATGCATTTAGAATTCATGTTGGTCCTATTAAGAGGTTTCAATTGCTGCTGCTAATAATGTCCTGGCCATTTATTTTTATAGTTCATATAATACTCTTAAATTATAATTGTTTTCTTTTATAATGTTAAATAAGAATGATACTAATAACAGAATCACAAGGGGTGCCAATAACTTGATTTTATTTATTTATTTATAACTTGGTTTTATTTTTGTACTTTTGACACAATGTGACCGTTCATCCCCTAGTCAGTGAATAGACTGATGGCAACAGAGGCTGAACTGAAGCAGTGGATGACAATGGAGCCTAAATGTAAGTGCCTCCATTAACAAATATACATATATATAATACACTGTCACACACTATACTGTGAAACAAAAACTAACAATCACATGGATTATGAAATGAGATTATGCAAACTGGAGTTGTAACCGTAATCTCATGTGAGTAATTACAACTGAATTATGAATTTCACAAGTCAATATCACAGTTTTATGCCACAGTAACATTGCACTTTTTAACCATTTAATCTCATGTTTAGGAAGAAACAAGTAGCGTGGCCGCAAATTGGTACCTCATGAACATCACTGCTTAATTGTAATTTCATTTCTAATTTTGAGACAATATCCAATCCCAGGCATGCATGTCAAATTGAATTGTTACCTTAGTGTATCAGTTTTGCCTCGAGCATTCAAGATTACCCAATTTGTACTTCATGTATGAATGCACTGGTTTTATTTGCTGACAGTCAGCTGATTTTTTTTTTCTTCTTCACCCAGTGTTGGCAACAAATTCTGAAGTTTTACTTCACGCAGGAAAAGAGGAGGTATGTGTAAAATGCAAGATAAAAGGATGTGCCTTTTAAAACATTGAATTGAAAACAGTTGTATACATTGTCCCTGTGGTGTGATCAGTCTTTCCCTCTTTGTTTTCCACAGATGCTCAGGCTGTGCTCAGAGCTTGAGATGATTGTTTCTTGCCACGAAGCCAAGAGGGACAAACTGAGAGAAACTCAAAAATGGTGACCAGTCAATTATTCTGCATGGCCTCCCTCAGTTTACTATCATGCCTCATGACACATTAATGCTTATCAGAAGAAGTGAATTGAAGAGACTTTTTAGAAAGTTCTTCTGATTGTTTGTTGCTCTTGTTTGTGTATGGTGATAGAAGCGTGATGCTTTTTATAATGCTTTTTATAATGCTTTTCAGTGAACAGAAGTGGCTGGAGGAGAGGAAACAGGTGTTGACCGCTGCCACTGATCATGTTGAACGACTCAAAATGGAGAGAGAGAAATTATCAGAGCACAGGTAAGTGTGATGGCAGTGTTACACTAAACCAGAGGATCTCAAGCTGTGAGGCGTGTCTCCACTGGAGGGCACCAGAGAAGGTGATGGGTAACAAAAATGTGAGGAGAGGGTAAAAATTGTACAAAGAATAAAATAATTAATATGCTCACATTTTCTCTGAAATCTATTTCTAGAAAAATGGCTTATGTATAGATTAAGCTTGCCAATTAGCCTATTACAAAATCAAACTTTTGTGCTGTGTGCTGTTACCATTAGCAATCGCATTGCTCATTATATTGCACCATTATATTGTCTAATAACAGGTTCTGGCTAATGAAAGCATGAGACAAGGCAGACTTTACAATGCAGTAATAATGACATAAAACTGATGAAAAATGAGGTTTACATGATTGGTGTCAGATGAAAATAGAGGCCAAGTGTGTATCTTTAAGACATTTTGGCAAAAAGAATAATTCTAAATTGATTACAACTCTTCTATGAGAAGATGTTTGTTTTGATATAATTGGCACATAACAGTGGCAATATATGCAATATTTTTCAAAGTAAAATAGGGGGAGGGCAACCACTTTTAATCCACAAAGACAACTATTTATTCAACCTAACAACAGCTGGCAACGATAAAAATGCATGTAAAAAGCATTGAATAATAAGGCTGCGTGATACATGTGCATTTTAGGCAACTTTTTAGGCAACTTTTAGGCAACAAAAATGTACAATTTCTCAGAAAGGATTTTAATCTACCCTCTGTCTTACATAACTTTTTGCTTAAAGATATGTTTACCCAGGGCAGCGAATACGAGCAGCTGGACAGAGTCACTCATCAGCTGAGGCTCAACATATTTCTGCACTGCACTGTTATCTGAATAGAACAGCTGCTTCACAAATAGGGAGTGGGGCGGTGGTGGTGAAGGCTGTGGTTATCTCAGTGTTTTTTGAAGGGATGCCTACTGTTGCAGTCTTAAGCTGCACTAGACCAACAATGGTGGAGAGAGAGCAGCATATAGTAAATACGTAAAATTATTTCAAAGCATACAAATTGTCTATAATTGGCCTCCAGCCATGCCAACCTGAACACGCCCACTCAGAGGCTGAACAGAGTCAAGCCTGGGTTTGACGCATGGCACCACTGTAGATATTTGGACAGCAACATATTGTTTGATGTTTTGGGTCCATACTAATGACGCTATTATATTGAGGCTAAATTGCAGATTGTCTGCTTTAGTTTTAGGTTATTGTTGTCGCTATCAGATAAACTGTTAAAGAACTACAGGCCTTTTGCACACAGCAGTAGCCGTACCTTTTAAGATGCCAGAAGTATTTGAAAATTAGAGAAATTACAGAAATTACATAATGGGAACAAGACATGGAAATTAAGTAGTAATAATCAAACTGTGTAATACAACACCTTTTGGATCTTTTTTTTTTAATCTGAGACATGATAACTCAAAAGAAACTTTATCTGTCAAAACAATGTTGTAGATTGTATAAACTGAAGAAAGACAGACTGTTTGGCACTTTAGATGTAGAAAATGTAGAAATCAGGACAATTTCTCCAAATAGCATCTTTCTACTATGAATCGATAAAGCATGGGTAGATATTCACAAATAAACGTCATGCAAAAATGTTATAGCCTTAACTTAAACACTTTTATGTGTCCACTGGAGGTCCCGAGCACATGGAGACTGTGTAGAAAAAACAAGTCTGCAAAAAGAAGGGTCTGATGAGGGTATACAAGCTAAATGTCAGCCTGTTGCATCCCATTGAACAACGTTCTTTTAGTATCTCTTTCTTTTCCTTGGGTAGTCATTCTTTGAGATTGATCCTGGGTAGGAACTTAGGAAGTCCTTTTAGCCTACCAGTCATGAGCTGAGCACCCTTATTTCTAATAATCCTGAGTCTCCTAATTTTTAATGACATGAGAAGTGCATGGGACTTAAATTCTTATGTTTCATTCCAAAATAAGAGAAACATTGAATGCCTGATTCTTGTTGCAGACAAGATCATCTCTGTGTTTTTGCATGAGGACATTTACATGTTATTCTTTTGTGACATGCACATGCACTCCACAGTGTCTTGCAGGACATCACGGTCAAGATCCAGAAGATGAAACACTACCAGGAAATGCTGATGGGGTCACTGGGAGATGTTCTGGAGAATCATTTCCCTCTTCCTCAGGATGAAACCAGTGCTAACAAGAAAAAGAAGGTACAATACCCTGCCGTGTGTTTGATGAACAAATTTACTTTCACAGCCTGTTCATCAGAGGCATCTTTTAAAAATAACATCTCTGTGAGTTAAAACCACTCCAGGTGTGGCTTACCATCTCTTCCTTTCATTTTCAGAACATTCCACAAAACCTAAATGAAGACCTGATTTCACTCAATGAAGTTCTTGAGGTGGGTTTTGGTGCACCAACACATAACCATGATTGATGCCAAGTTGATTTTAATTTGTGTTTAAGTTAAATTAGTCAATAGTTTTCTTTGTTAAACCCAAGTGGTGCTGCTAGCTGCCAGTCAGTTAGGGTTTGTTTCGATGAGGGATTCTAACAAAACATTTTCAGGGAGACTG
The DNA here is from genome assembly GCF_048128805.1 of Centroberyx gerrardi. Classification (NCBI taxonomy): domain Eukaryota; kingdom Metazoa; phylum Chordata; class Actinopteri; order Beryciformes; family Berycidae; genus Centroberyx; species Centroberyx gerrardi. The sequence continues at coordinate 19,549,715 of NC_135999.1, read as the reverse complement.
AAGAACAGAATGTGGAAACTTTAACACCCAGTGTGGCAAGTAATCTGCATTTGTCACCCTGAGTTGTTTACTGTTAATCTGATAGGGATGAAAAACCATTACAAGATCCTATATTATTCAGTTTTCATGATTTTGTTTTCAAGATGTTTTTGTCATTCTATGGCTCGGGATAAGAACAATGTTATTCATGATATTTTGCAAATAAATGTAGTTTAGGTAAATAGGTATTTATTGAATTAATTTGGAGACTAAGTTCTCTCAGGCAGAACAGTTACAATACTGGACCCTGATTGGCTGACAATACCAGCTGATTTAAATGAGGTAAACCCATGGAAGTATTATATACTAGTTATACCTGCTTTCCAATGGGTGTGTCAGTTCAAATGCTGCAAACTGGCCTGATTGGAAGGATTTCAGTAACTCAATTTGAGCCAAACAAGACCAAGTTAGTCTGAAACTGCCTGGAAAAAAATGATGGATTTTTGAAAATGCAATAACTTTAAATTTAACCACTCACACAAATCATTTTAACAATGTCTTGATTAAATATATTTGATCATATTTGTATATGAATAGAGTGAAATTTTAATTCCTCTAATATGGGACCTTTTAATGGGGCATTGAGTCGAGTCAAGTTTTTTGCGTAGCCTAATCACAGTTGCAGTGTCAAAGGGCTTCACAATTATGAAACGATAAATGAAAACTACGCCCGCTTTAGACCCTCAGTGAGAACAAGGAAAAACCTGCACGAAAATCTAACCTATTCTGTCACCTTTATTAATCTCTATCAACGACTTGTAGGAATTGCAACATCGATAGAACTTGTCTCCTGCTCAAGTGTCTGGCACAGCCTTCAATGGGCCGTGCCAGACACCTGTGGGGGCAATGGGCGGGGAATTTATGTTCCAAAACACAGTATGGGCCGGACAGGGAGTGTTGAAAGCCAGAAATCTCTGCACCTGGCAAAGTAATTGTTAAGTCATTGGTATGGATCACTATCCCTGTCAACCCCCTGCAGATATACTGTAGGCTGCTATAGTTATTTGGTGCTATGGGCCTCAAAAAATCGTAACTTTTTGCCTATATGTCTATACTTTAACCTCATCATCATCATCAAAATGTGTCGGGGCGTTCTGGTGGCTCAGTTGGCTAAGGCACATAACGTCCTGGGTTCGAGTCTAGCCTAGGACTTTTGTCACATGTTATCCTCTTTCTTCTTCTTCCTTTCCTGTCTCTCCACAGTGTTCTGTCAAATAAAGAAAATGTGTCACTTCATACCAAATGCAACAGCACTGTTACTGTAGCTGTGCCTTAACCCCAGTCTTTGCCTGTCCTCTGTACCCTCCCAGCTGCTGATGAACAAGTTCCTGGAGACGCCACACGACCCCTACGTGACGATAGACGATACGTTTTGGCCGCCGTACATAGAGATCCTGCTCCGCTACAGCATTGCAGTGAGGCACCCAGAGAATAACTTCAAGATCCGCCTGGAAACCTTTTGTTAAGGCAGCAGTGTATTGCCCATCTACAGTACCAGTTATCCAGTATTTCTTATTTGGGTCTGCTTGTACAGTGCTTTCATAATGTATATTTGTATGCGGATATTAAGACTACCTGTGCAGGGAAAGCAAAGAGGCCAGTGATTTATTCTATGCATTCTAGCACTATTGTAGTATGTATTATCAATCTGAGTTTTTGTAAGTTGCCCCTCTTTGCTACCACGTAAACATTTTTAAAACATAACTGTAGTGTATTTTGTATGTACAGGGTATCCAAAGGTCCTTTAAAAAGTCTGAAAAGGTCATTCACTAAATTATCTAAATATAAGAAGTATTGAAATGTCATATAGTTATCAGAGAGATTATTTCTGTTTAACCATGCAGTGACAGGTTTCTTTGTGCTGCATGTCCACTTAGATTAACATAGAACAGGGTTAGTAGTACAATATGCATTGTATCTGCTTTACTAAACACAATTGGACTTAATGTCCCTTAATAATACATTTCTTGTACCTTTTTCTTATATTGCCCGTTTATAGTTTAAGAGCTTTCATTGGCTGTGTTCAATCAGAAAAGATGCTGCTTTTGCCAGCTGTGTTTCTTTATCTTGGTCTTTAAATTGGTCTCATTCAATTCCAAGTAGCATTGAAAAGGTATTAAAACGTCTTAAATTTGGCTTTCTGAAACCTGTAGATGTATGTAGATAGGCTACCCTGATGTATATATGTAGATTTGTTTTGTATATTTCCATTTTCACTTTCAATAAACTTGAAAACTGCAGATGTGATGGTGTGATATTGTGGCCAGGAGCAAAACTGTAAACCGTTATGTATCTTCCCCTAACGGCTGTAGGCGCAACCAAAAGGTATAACATCTTTCGAGCTAAAATTGTCAATGGGAGTTGAGGGAGTAAACATTTAATGCAGGTAATCAAAAATGTATTTAAAAAAAAATGGCAAAAGTTTATTCATAAGGAAGCTCGTGCGTCAGAGGGGAACGTCAGGTCTGTCGTCCAATCCGGTAAACCCGTCGCGTCAGCGCAAGAAAATTCTTGTGGGCGGAGAAGGGATTCCGGTTCCGGGTGTTTTCATATTTCTCTCGGAGGCGTTCGTTCCTCTGATTATGGTCTTTAATCGGAAATTTGCTGCGATTGACGAATAATCAAAATAGAGTCCTTTCATTAAAGAAAGCCCAACTAAGCCGTGAAGATGACGACCCGCTCGGAGAGGGAGAAGGCCCAAAAACTCAACGAGCAGCATCAGGCCATCCTGTCCAAAATGCTGAGAGAGGACGACAACAAATACTGCGCCGACTGCGAGGCGAAAGGTACGACATTCAGATTGTTGGCCTAATAAATAAATACATTTGAGCTCCATTTAACGTAACAAACAATCTCACTCAGAATCTATCGCTAACGTTAATTAGTAATAAATCATCTGTTTGCTAGCTAAGCTAACAAGCTAACTAAACTCGCTAGGTGGCTGGCTCAGTGGGGAAGTCAGCTGACATCTTCCTTCCCCTTCAGCTAAACTAAGTAGCTAGCAAGCTAGCTAACTTGTCTAAATCTACATAAGCTCCCTAGGGCGCCTCTCCCCACAGCCGCAGTTAGCTCAGTTGTCGGGTTGTATTTTAAAAGCATTAAACAAACTGTGTGACAGGCTCTCTAAAGGAACTTATGTCTAATTTGCATGTCAGGACAGTGGTAAAGAATGCAGTCTCTTCTTGGCAAGTGTGATCCTTTTAAGTCACTGCAAGCTCATGCATGTTTATCCTTTTGCTTCATACATCTCTCCCTTTCCTATTCTTCCCTCCCTCAGGTCCAAGATGGGCGTCTTGGAATCTAGGAGTATTCATCTGCATCCGATGTGCTGGCATCCACAGGAATCTGGGTGTACACATATCCCGAGTTAAATCAGTCAACCTGGACCAATGGACCTCAGAACAGATCCAGGTGGGCTAGCTAATCCACTAAGGTTTAATTACAGAAGATGCTTATTCATATTTCAACATCCTGTCTTTTCCTTTCCCCGAATCCAAAATAATTTCAAGAATAATTTCTGTGGGAAATAATCCCAAGTAGGGATGGGAGGATATAAGATTGTATCGTTTATCGCGACAAAAACACTTATCTTGGTGAATTTCCATTATCGGGATAATCGTGAATATCGTCACGAGCGTGAATATCCTCATGAGTGACTTGAAAAAGCTGTCTAGCTCACTAATGTACAGTCCTATTGATTTTATTTTATTTAAAGAACAGACTCACACAATGTTGCTATTTTTTATTTATCCTTTATTTATGCAGGGGGACCTTATAATTTATGATTACCTTATTTAAGATTGTTTGATTGTTTGTTTTTTTGCATTCATTCTGCTGTCCTTGCTGTACCTCTGTCTGTGTGATCTGAAAACAAAACAAGTTATTCATTTACTGTGCATTTACAACATATAACTAACTGAACCATGTGAATGCTTGGATATCAGGTTGATAGGTAGATTATTTTTATTAATGGATTTTATTCTCTCATTGTGATTACCTGCTGGGTGTTGGCGAGAGTCTGAATCTGTCCTTGTTTGTTTTTCACTAAAAAGGATGTTCACAAAAAAACAGATGTGTCCTATGATGCAATAAAAATATTTGTTTCTTAACAAAATGTAAGGTAAAGTGATTCCAGTATGTTTTAGTGCCATTTTAAGAGTTTTAAGCATATTTTGATGATTATCGGGATAATTTCGTGAATCGCAATTATTTTGGCCAGGATAATCGTGACATGAAATTTTCATATCGTCCCATGCCTAATCCCAAGACCTCTGTTTTGTGAGAGGTAAGGCGATGGATATCAGACAGTATCCCTTTACTTGTCAGCAGCTGACCTCTTTCGCATCCAGCTTGCTTTTCCAGTGTAATGCCTTGATCTTATGGCTGTTACATCAACACAGAGAATGATTCCATTCCAATTCTAAATATTTCAGTGCTAACTACACTTACATGAACTATTTCTATCTGTTCCACTCAATTTACCCCCCTGTCTCTACTGTTTCAGAGTATACAGGATATGGGTAACACCAGGGCCAGGCAGCTTTATGAGGCCAACCTTCCAGAAAGCTTCAGAAGGCCTCAAACAGACCAGTATCCTTCACTATCAATAGACACACTTGTACTAACCAAGTGCCTTGTGTAATCATTCACTTTTGCCAAGTTATTGCTGCTTTTTCCCTTAACCTTGAACCCCAGAGCAGTGGAATTCTTCATCAGGGACAAATATGAGAAGAAGAAATACTACAGCAAGAATGTGACCAATGGAGGCAGTGTATGTATCAGTAATATGTAATTAAGTGTCACCCACCCTGGCAAACAGCTTTTATCTCTGCTTTGCACCCTTCCAGTTGGGTTGTACATAAGTGCTACAAACAGCTCATTTTCTTTGTTTGCACAGGCTTGTAATGTAATGTATTGATGATTTATGTTGTAATCACTTTCTTACACTTAAAATATGAAATTACATGATAAATTGTGAATACTTGAAAAAAACATGAGCCCTAGGCTTATTTGGTAAGTGGTTTGTCCACTTTTGAGTCTGAGTGTCTATCAGGATAAATTCATCTAGTTCAAATATGTGAAATCGTTATTTGAATATTTTTTTTTTTCTAGGCCTTCACACCTTTAGTGTATGCTTCATTGTGTAAATGCCCATAGGATTAGTCATAGCACTGCACAAACACTTGAATAGAATAGAATAGAACTTTATTGTCACCGCAGTGGATATTGGCTTTGGCTTCACAGGTTGGTTAAAATGTGATACAATACAATAAATACAATACAATACAATACAACCCACAAAAAACAATAGACATAGCCAACAATATCAAAAACATGTGAGCGATAATTGACCAATGGTTTCAACTAGCCTTTATTCTTCTGTGCAGTTGAACCTACTGTTTACTTTCAATTTCCCTTGTTTTGTTAGCCAAAAGAAAAGGATATTAAGAGAGAGAAGGAGCCAGACAGAGGGAGTAAGTTGTCATCCTATACCAAGGTAAGCTTTCCTTAAACTCAGAAATACGCTACATTCCTTTATAAATTCCTATGATGGCATCCATCGAATGTAATTTTGTAAAGAAATGCTCTTCAGAATGTTTTTTTTTACCCTCACTGAGTTGGTTACAATTTATTAATTCATCATCTGAGCAGTGTTTATCTAAATTTTTGTAATCTTACTATTATATTATTGCATTTTTTTTAACAGAGTGAAGAGTGCAGGCCAGTCCCCAAAATCAGCCCCGCGAAGATTTCAGAACCCTCTGTCAACCTCCTAGGCCTCGGTGAGTGTCTTTCCTCTTCCTGTGTTTTCCACTCCTGAAGAAGTCCCTGTCCAAAATTTATGGAATTGGCATGAAATGTGTCTTTTGCAACGAGTCATGTTTAATCTCAAGTTTGATTGCTGGTGGACTGAGATACAGATGATGGAATAATAACCCAAATGACACATTCCTGATCACTAGTTGTAGCTTGCCAAAACTAGACCTGAGATGTTTGCATCAGGCATGGGCAAATATAACTGGCCTCTGACAAATATTGGTCCTGGAAATTATGATATCTGTCATGGGAAAAGTCGTGGAATTTCATTAGCATCAGTGTGTAGTAACCCTGCAGTTCAAACTGTGCGCTAAATGAGGTTTCAGTGCATGCTTGTTTTCCACCTGTTGCCAGTTCTGATCATTTACTGAAGTGACTGAAATTTATGTTTATGAGTGTGAAGATAAGAGTCTGGAGTTTGCATACAGTTAAGGTGCCATGTAACGCTTGACTGAGCTTGACGCTTGACTGAGCTTGTCACACTTCTTTCACACAGCTGTTGGTATATATGGCATTAAGGAACTGCAGTATGCGGTCATTTTGATACGATGGGTGCCAGTGTTTCCCTATTGTAGACATCAGGTAGGGGGTCATTTTGGTTTTGAGATGTAGGTTTGCTCCTGGACCCACTCCAGGATCACTTCCAGTAGGTGTTGCAGTTCAACAATGACAGTTATTTGTATTTTTATATCTTCATATATAGACAGATTTGCTGCTATTGTTATTGCCCCCCACAATGAAAATGTGGGGTGGGATTATGGATCAGTGTTTATTCATCCATCTGTCCATTCTACAAGATATCTCAAACATCACTGATTGGATTTTGATGAAACCTGGGAACGATGCATCTCACCAATCCATTCCAGCATTTTCAAAATAACACTGATTAGACCAAGGGTGACGCTACAATTACAGTTCAAAAGAAGATGACATGTTTGTTACTTGATTGCCCCTGAGGGGGATTGCATCATTTGAGGGGGACGGCATGTTTACTGTTGCCTTGTTTTTTGGCCAATGAGAAATAAGGTCAGATGATGAATTTGCATTGTATTTACAGTTTTTCTCTCTGTGTGGGCAATTCTCCAGCTGTGGGAGGCCATTGCAGTTAAATGGATATAAGAGAAACACTAATAGGCACACATGCTCACATCAACACATATTATCATTTCTACTTGTTTTACACCACTTTTCACAGCAATTAGCTGATGTCTAGGGATTTTGTGTATAATTTCTCATAACTCCTCAGTAAAGTAGAATCAAAATGGCAAAAATGGGAAACAGTCAGAGAGACAGGCTGAGTTCTTCACTGCTGTTATTCTTAGTGTGTAAGTTTATTTGCCACCTGTCAAACCAGTTTTTTCACCTTTCCCTCACAGACGCACCGGCAGCTGTATCAACTAACAATGGTAGCACTAGCACAACTCAGAACAACAATGACCTGGATATATTCGGCCCCATGGTATCCAATCCCCTCCCCACGTCCACATCCGCAGCTCAGTTTTCTCAGGTAAATCCAAGCAAGCCTTCTCTAGTTCAAATACAGTATTGCATTTCTGGATATTGCTCAGACTCACAACTGTGTGAGTAGTAGTAGAATGTGTAGCATCTGATTTTGGGACCTTTGCTGATGACAGTTTGCTGGCTTATTTATAACCCATAATGTCAGGACAGCACACAGATAGCGAACATTAATTGTTAGTGCCACATATGAGGAGAGGCACGTGTAAAGTGACTCCCATCTCTTTTCTTTGCCCATGAATAAATATGGCATTTTAACTGTAATGTTTCATATTTATTGCAATTAAATGAATCACTATTGTTAGAGCATGTGATTTGCTTATGGATTTCAGCTTGTATTGAAACTTGGCACCATTACATAACTTTTGATTCTTCTCCTTAATCAGCAAATCTTGAAAACCAGAAATCCATTCCCTCTACTCTTTGTTCCTCTTTTCAGGCTAGCTCCAGTAATGCTGCCAGCACCCCAACACAAGCTCCAGCAGGAGGGGCGCTAGGAGGGGGGGCCAGCTCAGGGTCATGCCAGGGAGAGCTGGACTTGTTCAGTGACGGCAGTAGCAGCACTAAGGGGGATGACATGGCCAAGAAGCCCCTGTCCAAGGACTCCATCCTGTCCCTCTATGGAACTAGCAATATGTCCCAACAGCCCCCCACTGGTGAGGGCCGGCATATTTAAAAATTCAAAAGCACAGAATATGTAAGGGATAATGCCCGACGAGGTGTCCATTATCAGGATGGACTCCGTTATCAGGATGGACTCCGTTATCAGGATGGACTCCGTTATCAGGATGGACTCCGCGTTGTTCACTACTCCAGTAAATAGGGCGAACCTTAGATATGACTTGGCAACGGGAGATATTTCTAGTCCGCTCAGCTCATAGAACTCTTTGGCTCAGCTATGAGCCAGAAAGCTAACGTTATGCTAGCAAGATTCAAAGTCAATAACATTGCGTACGGTTGACAAACAGTAAATATAATTTGACAGTATGTTTAACAACAAGACTAGCTAGCTATCCAGCCATGTTATTGTCCCCAAATCAATATCAAGATTTTCACGAACGAATGATAGGCCATGTGTACTGTCGGCCGCAGCTTTGACTTCGTCCCTGTTGCTATGGTTACTCATTTTAGATACAGGCTGATACCTGATACTACGTAGCCAGCGCATTAATTTAGAACGGTGAACAGACAGTTTCACTGGAACTACTTAGTAGGTGTCCATTATCAGGAATTAATGGACACCCTGCAGCCAGTTAGAATCGAGTATTCACCCAGACCATGGTATAAGATATGATATGATATTGCTTGGGCCACAATCTTACTTATTTAGAAACCTATCCTGTAATCAAAAATCTCACTTATTTTGAAATATTGCTTTTTAAAGGAAAAGGGAATATGGTTGGCATCATTAAGTCAACGCCCTAAATTGCCGATGTTTTCTTAAAGGATAAGGCCGGTGTTTTTTAATACATTGCTTACCGTCAACAAATCCTATGAAAATTACAAAATCAACAATGCGTTTGCTCTACTCCCGTTACTTTCTGACTTCCCACGTACCGTTTTTAGCCGTCAACCCGGAAGTCACTGGCTCCAATTGTAAGCTTAAAAACCTTGAAATACAGCTCACAAAGACATAGTTTCAATTTTAAAAATCGCTAACTGTTACCACGAAAAGTCAGGCTGTTGTAGTTATTACCAAATCAAATTCAAATGGGAACAAATTCTTCATTACGCCGGGGACTATTTTCGGTGCTACGGAACTACTTTCCTGAGATCGCAAAGTGTTTACAACCGGCTTATTAAGTTGTTTGAGGAAAAAGTCGGTTGGCCCGGTGCATCGTGATGATGAAATATGTTGCCCAGAGCAACGGCATGGCTCTTTGGCGTGTTTTTAATCGTTTTTTTAATACAATGGAGTTCTATGGCTGCTGGGACATGGCTTCATTGGGCACCGGCTACATGGACGAGACTTGTTGGCAAAACAAAATCATTGCTGATTTTGTTATTTTCATAGGATTTGTTGACGGTAAGCAATGCATTAAAAAACACCAGCCTTATCCTTTAAGCTAGACCCACAACACCTCCAGAATATTCAACAGTAAATGCCTGTATCCTGAAACCATCCTCCTCTATTGTGGTCGAACAACCCCAGGGTCCATAATTTTAACTCCAAGTATCATCAGTGCCTAAGTAATTAATAAATTGATAGATTGCCTGATTGATAGAAAAGCATGAGAACCAACATTGCAGGCTCCTACAAAAATCCAGCCTAATCCAACAACTGGCTTTGTCAACAGCTACATCAGCAAAAGCTGCAGATAGCCACTGACAACCCCTTTGTACCATTTTAGCTATTAACCTCACCTTGGTTATGAAGTTGATTTCCTGCTTTGCCGCCCAGTAGATATCCTTTTTTAGCCAGTGTTCCTGTCTGTTCTTCTCAGCTGCAGCTAGAATTCCTGTGACTGCTTGTATTTATACCTGTTTTTAAGTAGTCTTGAGGTAAATTGGCCCACAAATCCTTCCAGCTTCCATAGGACAGACTGTGGCCTAATAGCCTTGCTGTTTAGTCTTAGCTGCTACCTTTTGTATACTTAATCGTCTTCATTTTGTATATAAGATTTTCCAATGGCACAGTTTTTTTTTTCAATTGAGACAGCCAGCTCATTGATGATCCACAGTACTAAATGTGGTGTTAAGTTGGTCCTGATCTCTGTTGATACAGAGTTGTTGGTCCATATCTGCTTGTATTTCCCATCCCAGCCCCACAGTGCTGTCCTAACTTCTATTCCTGAGATTTACTTCCTGCTTAGTTTCCTTTCATGGACAAAGGAAATTGGACTTGCTGTCTTCTATGCACTATAATGATTATCACAAAGAACAGGTGCACACACATACACACAGGGCCGTGTACCACATTACACAAGCAAGGATTTTACTCATTCTGGAAATCACACTACACTTTATGTATCAAAATACCAAATTGAAAGTCAAATTTCTATGCAAAATGCTCATCTCTCTTTCCATGTCTTCTCCTCTCAGCTGGCATGTTCATGGGTCCCTCCCAGATGCAGTTCCCTGTCCAAGCCACTGCAGGCTATCAGGCCTTCCCTGGCATGGGGACGGCCATGCCTCCCACCACCGTCATGGGCGCCATGATGGCTCAGAGCGGGGCGGCCATGATGCCGCCCAATGCGGGCATGATGGTTGGGATGACGATGCCCAACGGCTTCATGGGGAATGCCCCCGCCACCGGTGTGATGGGCATGGCCCCTAGGATGATGGGACCGCAGGGTGGTGCGATGCCCGCGGGCATGGTGCCCGCTCAGGGCATGTACGCCATCCAGCCCGGGCAGCAAGCCCAGTGGAACATGGGTCAGGTACGGAGTGTGTTGAAGCTGCATTGCTCTGTCACTGTTGTAACTGGCTGTTTAAGCCCATGGTGTAATGCTCTAGTGTTGATGTCTCTTTCTCTCACATCCGTAGATGAACCAGCAGATGTCAGGGATGACTCTGAACGGTGCTGGTGGGCAGATGGCGTTCGGTCAGCCTCCCTCGGCTGTGGGTGGCTGGGCCGCCGCTGCATCTGGCCAGACTCTCAGCACACAGCTATGGAAGTGAGCCTTTGAGGGGGTCAGTGGTTGGGCAGAGTAAGAGTAGGGGTTGCAAGAGGTGCAAAACAAATTTTGCGCATCTCTGCTCCTCGCTATGAACTGATGCCCGCTTTCCAGCATTGACTACCCTTCAGAACATGAAAATTGTATCTCTTTCTTTCTCTCCCTTTCTCTGTCTCTCTTTCTCTCTATTGTGTGAGTGAATTGGGAGTCATACAGGATTACAGCCTGGCAGTTTCTGCCTGTCATATGGTTTTCGATCATAACTTTTATTTTCCTTTTTTGGAAAAAAAAAAATATAAGGAAATAAAGTCCCAACAAAAATGACATCAACATATCAGAAGCTGCAGGACCAGTTACACATGCTTTTATTGTATCACTGTATCATTATAAGATTATAGAAAATTTAAATGAATAGTATTTAAAGGGAGAAGACATGACTATTATGTCTGTCAGTACTGCTCCCAAATGTACAGCGCTGTATAACCTTCTTTTAAAGTACTTGTGGTTGCCCTATAAAATTAAAGTGATAAGCCAGTAGTTTGTTTTGATGTGTTTTCTATATTGAGCTGTTGAATTGTGTTTTTAAAGCCCAATCCAGAAAGGGAGGAAACACTGGGGAGACTGAGGTTTGCTGTCACACAGTTCAACGGGCTCAGATTAAGAATTTTGTATCAAAATGTCAACCTTGATTCAAATTTACTTTATTAACATTGTAATTTTATGTTGTGAAGTGAACAATTGAGTTGCTGTTTTGTTCTATTCTAGTAGAAGGGTAAATTCACCAGGTTTTTGTGAATATGTGCACCTTCAAACTATTATTGAACAGAGGAAATAAAGAGCCAGGTTTTTGTTTTTTTGTCAGTAATGAGAAATTCAGTAATCTTCATTCTTCGTACAATGCTGAGAGTGAAAATTAGGTGCATTCTGTGAGGTGTTGGTGAGCATAGGCCTAACCACCGTGGAGGGACGTATTTATAGGACACAACAGTTTACTTTGGAGACATCTGGAGGTGTCGTCTTATTCAATGAATCCTATGATGGGAGGATCACATAACTACAGTGACAACCATTGTTACCCACCTCTATTTGCCTGACATCTAAATCAGGTTTCTGCAGAGGCACTGATCCTAAATAGCACAATCAATAGTTGCATCACATCCTGTATATTTGTAAACCGGATGATGGGCCTATCATTACACAAGCACAGAAGCAAGAACTCTTCTTCCCTCAGTAGGCCTGTAAGACTGGGAGCTCCAAGGTGTGGACCATGTGACTTTTGTTTGAAAACATGCTACAGAAGTGCAAAATGTGGAAGTTAACTGGCTCGCTCTTCTTAAGATAATTCAGAATATTCACCTTTGAAAAGGGATGAAAAATAGTTTTCAGGAATGACATTTTACAACTGCAGAGCACGCAATGTTTCAGGTAATATACAAAACCTGAAGATTGCAATAACTATCCATGCAACTAACATACTAAAGTGAACCAAAAACACAAAGTTACAGGTAACTGCCAACAAAAGGGAACGCAACAAAGTGAGTCTTTATAATAGGTCAGTGGCCTAAATCAGGTGAAACTGTTGGAAGGATGTGACACCATTACTCCACAAGAAATTACGTTAAAAACACATTTGGTGTTTTGATGATGGGGGCGGAAGGCACTGTCTCAGCTGCTTAAGATCTGGTGACTGTGTGTATGTGTGTGTGTGTGTGTGTATAGTGGTATATGGCAGTGGTCTCAAGCCATGTGCCATGAAGGGCCGACAGTATGCAGGTTTTCATTCCAACCAGTGACTACATCAGGTGATTTCTCTCATGAACTAATCAGTGAAACCACCTGTTGTGGTGTTTGATGGAATGAAAACCTGCAGACTCTCGGCCCTCTGTGGCACATGGTTTAGAGACCAGTGGCATATGGTTTACATTGTTTTCATGCTCAAACCTTTCTGTGACTGCTCCTGCCCTGCAGGTGGCGGTATTGTCCTCCTAGAAAACTCCATCAGGATAGAAATGCTTCATCATAGCATGAACATGATCTCTCACAGTGGCTTTTCTATTTAGCGTGAATAACTTTCCCTCTAAAGCAGTGGTTCTCAACGTTGAGTTCAGGGAACACCAGAGGTCCTTGAGGGGGTTCCAGGGGGTCGCCAGCAAATTGATGAATTGTTAAACTTCACCATCATTTAATTTACAAGAAGTTAACACAATTAGAGAATGTAGAAGAATGATTTGTTTTGATCATAGTTTCACTGTTATCTCTCTGCCTACGATACAGATAGTCATGGGATTCTGGCAAAAATCATATCTAACAAAAAAATATTCTCAGATTTGGGTCCAAGAGACAAAATCTCATCAAATGCAAAAATCTGTCTTTTATTCAGACATTAGTGCTATAGACAAAACATTTTCAGGTGCACAAACATTAATTTAAAAAATAGCAGATATCTCAGTTGTTAGACTATCATCAGTGCTACTCAGGTGATCCTTGCAAGATGTTTTCTTCAACTGATGCATCAAAGTCTCTCTTTGCTACAGCCAGAATATTGAGAAACTAAGTCAGCCCATTATCATACATGACCCTATGCATGATGGGATGTCAATTGCTTAACAGGGATCGCACTACACACTACTCACACTACTCACTCAAGTGTTTCATTTATTTTGGCAAGTGCCTGTTTTGTATTTTTTTGTATTAGAATTTGGACATAACAAAGATAGATAGATTTGAAAAGGAGTTGAAAATCTAATGAACAGTCTCTCTTATTCGTTCTCTCACTCATTGATAAATGACTCCTACAAGATTTTGTGAGAAGAAAACACTTGGTGGCAGTATTGCATCACCTCAAGAAATGAAATAAAAAGGGAGTTGCCCAGTCAACTTTGTGACCAAAATCAGCTTAATTAATGTAAGCTGTCTATAAACTTGCTTTTCCGTTTCAATACATGCATATCTATCTTTTTTTTTTATTTTAGCTTGATTTTATTTATTCACTTGTACTTTGCACTTTATGACTTTTTCCTTTTTCCTATGCGGTAAAGCACTTTGTAACATTGGTTTTAAAGTGCTATACAAATCAAGTTTTTATTATTATTATTACATTTGGTGCAAACAACAAACTTTTGTTTTAATATTTATTGTGAGTCTTTGAGGCAGACTTTAATCCAAACATCTAAAATTTGGAGAAACAGAGTCATACTATTTGCTTTCACTCAGTACAAGTTTTGTGGGGAAAATGTGCCTCACTCCCTTCTGCCTCTCAGTGTTGTTCAGTAGTTCCTTCACTGGCTAGCTCAGTGCCCACTGGGTTTTGGATATGCTTATGTGAATTTCAACAGAATGATTCATTTCTTCAAATAGCTGGTAGGTGTGGGTTTGGAATACATTCCTAGCTTTTTAGGTTTTGAAAGCTGAAAGACTTTCAAAGCTAAATAGTTGGAAAAATATATTTTACAGTCACTAAAAGTCAAATTTTATTATCATTATTATCTAATGAATTCTCAGTCTCAGTTTTTACAAAAGTGTCACAGGATCTAACCCCTCTTTTCATGGTAGACAGCATTCTGTAACATTAGGTAAATGCTAATAAGCTGTTATAAGCACTTTGAATCGTGTCTAAGTACCTCCATCCTGACTTTCAAAGCCTCTGCAGTTGTGTGTGGGTAGAAAGATAAGAGTAGGGTGTGGTTCTTCAAACCAGTCCTACCTGTGTGACTCCCACCTTGTGAATACTCTCCACTGCACTGTCCAGTCATGATTGCACCCCTAGCTCCCTTATTTAAACAGTTTTGGTTATGGTTTAGGATGGTCTGATTCAGAGAAAGTACTCTTACTTATATTTTTGATGGCAGGAATGCTTAAACTGACAATGGACAATGACTGTTTATTGATAACAACAGTGCTTTAACTGTCGATGGTAACATTTGCTGTAGTTACACAGGAGATCCAACTCACAGCCGTGCAAATGGTTGAGAAATCACATCCACCTAATGCTTGGCTGGGTCTGAAGAATACTTGGTGGTGTTCCACTTGCTAACTCTCAGCAGTCTCTAAGCCTTGCAGCATGAGGCAGAGCTTGAAACTTTCACAGTTAGGTCTGATGCCGTTCCCCGGCTGGGATCTTTAGCAAAGAGGTTAGGCATTCCTGTCAGCTTCTGTGTCAAACTTAACACTGCTCCAGAATAGAGGCAGTCAGCAGAGTGAAGAATGTTCTTTCTCTCCCCAACCCCTTAATGTGCCGCTTGACCCGAGACGGCAACATTCCTGCGCTCTATCTCCCTCTTTCCAGAGGCAGATATGCTCTTCAGCCTCCAGTGTAACTCATGTAGGCATGACTAATACTTAACTAAACATATCAGTGATAAGAAACTTTCATTTGATTTGGGAAAACTCCACATCAAACATAAAGCAGGCCTACGCTCAAGTGAGTTATTCTGATAATACTTTTTTTCATTCATTCATTCATGAACGTAGAACTTTTAATCGGCGCAACACTTCAATTACAATGCTATTTTCTGTGTAATTTTAAACCCTGTTTCACTGGGCAAGTTGACAAAGAACGCATTCTTACTCACAGCAATGACCAAAGGAGGTAGTTGCAGGGGGAGGAGGGTTACACACATTCTTGGAAACTGTCCATTGCTGCCACAGTTCTTATGGTGTTGGTCATTCAGCAGCTCCACAAAAGGTCTTGTGGGTTCAGTACCTTGCTAAAAGTTACTTCAGCGGTAGTTTTGATCGACTGTTGCATTAAACTCCGACAATCAGAAATTCTCAAGGATGCTTTTAAAACCCTACTTGTTGAAGCTGGTAAACAAATGATCATCTCTGGCCCTCTGTCCTCCCCCTGCTTTGGCTCTGTGAAGTTCAGTCGCCTTCACCAACTTCACATCTGGATGAAAGGCTGCTGTTGCTTCATTGGCATCCCATTTGTTGACAGTTTCACCACCTTCTGGAACAAGCCCATGCCTTTTCAGACAAGACCGAATTCATCCAAACTGGACTGGCTCACAACTTCTTGCTATGAATCTGCCATCAACTTTGAGCTCTTTCATGTCAGGTACCTGAAGACGTGAGCAAGTAACGTCTACTGTGCCCCTGCTGTAAATAATAATAATCTAATCAGTCATTGTCTGTCTGCTCACCAAATATTGCCTTGAATCGATCTATTAAGATAAGTCTGTGAAATGTGAGGTCTGTATCTAATAAATCTGTCATCTGCCAGAACTTTATTGTGTCTAGTCACTTAGGATTTTTTATGATCACAGAATCATGGTTGAGCCAGGGTGAGGCACACCGCTAACTGAAGCCACCGCTCCCAACTACGTCCATTTCCACTTGCCTGGGCACAGTGGTGGTTAGCAGTCATTCAAAAAATGACTATAATTGTTCTGCTGTTTCCTTCAGCAACTTCACCTCATTTGAACATCTCAGTTTCTTGGTTGCTGTCAAGGCCTCTCTTCTGTGTATTCTAGTTTACAGACAGCCAAAACCGAACAGTGCTTTTATTGAAGAATTCTCTGAACTCTCGTCAAGTATCATGCCTGTACATGACAGGATACTCATTGTTGGATGATTTTAATATCATATATCATCACGTTTGTTGTCTGACTCTTACTCTATGATTTTCTGAATCTTATTGAATCTTTTAATCTTGTTCAATCTGGTACTGAGCCCATTCACTCTAATGGTCATAGGCTTAACCTGGTTATTTCATCTGGTTTTATTCCAAATGACTCAGAAATGAAAGATATCTGTATATCAGATCATAAGGACATAGTTTTTAAAGTTACCTTAATCCTCCCTTTATCCAAGCCTGTCTGTTTTCACGGAACACAACACAAATTTTGCTACTAAATTCTGTGAGGCCTTGGACAAACAAATTAATTTAACAAAATTTGCCTCTAGACACTGTAGCTCCTTTAAAAAACAAGACGACCCATCTTCAAGCCCTCCCATGGCTAAATGTGCACACACAAGCCTTAAAAAGACAATATAGAAAGGATGGATGTAAATCTGAAGATCAACAAAGTGCAAATCAATCTGGACATTCTAAAAAATCTCACAGCAAAGTATCAGAAAGCAGTTAAGGTTGCGAGGGTGTCATATTTCTCAGATTTCATCTCCAAAAATGGTCACAACTCCATGCAGATGACATGCAGCTGTATATAACCCCTTAAAACAAATGACTCCAGCTTAACCTGACTCAAGTCCTGCCTATCAGAGTAAGTGCTGGGTGTCACAAAATGTCCTCCAACTAAGCAACAACAAATCTGAGTTTGTTGTTTTTGGCCCGCCAAATTCTATTAACACGCTTGAGGGTAATCTTGGCAATCAATCGGACTGTGTTGCATAATTTCCTATGTTATTCTTCTCATTATGTTTTCTTAGGTGACAACATAGAAAGACAATAAAGAATGAATAATGGCACATTTCAAACTTGGTCATGGACTTAGAAAGACAAACAAATGAATCACTGAGATGATGATGTCCTGCCTTAGGTTGCCCCTGATCACAGGTTCTGACCCGTCTTTGGATCATCACCTTGCACACTTTGTGTTTGCTCTTGACAGGCCAGTGGTGGTGCAGCTGTACAAGTAAACCCAGATCAGGGGAAAATACTCTGCCTTTAGTGCAACATCTTATAAGGGCTGCTGTTTTGAATTTTCCTACCACATTACATGCATGAGTGGAATGGCTTCGTCTGACTGTGTTTATATCACTGGATCCTAATGTGCTACAAATGGGTCAAAATATGGACCTAATCCTCAGAGGGGGTTGGATTTTGTAATTTGAACTGCTTATCCTTCTCTAAAAACCAATATTACACCATCATCTGAGAATTTTGCATCCTTCACAACTTCTTCCACATTTTATCGAGGAGGAGTTCACTGTAATTTCAAGTTGCTGTAACCTCTGAATTATATACAGACAAAGGCACAAACACTAGTCTCTCTCTCTCTCTCTCTCGCATACACACACACACTAAACACACACATTACCTCCCTCTCTTTCACACAAAGACGCACATCAAGTCACTAGGGGTTCAACAGCCCCACCCTTCATGATACTGTGTCATGACACCACATTGGTCATTTGCTCTTAATCAGAGTTCATAAAAGGGAGCAAAGTGCGGCACTGATAGCAACTCTATCAACAGTGGCTCTCTTTGTTCATTCGGTCAGTGTTTGCTTTCCCATTCAATGTTGCTGCGCTGAGCGGTGTGTGTACTTGTTCCTAGGTGACAGGAACGCTCGGAGTTAGACATACTTGGTGTAACACTGTGTTGAAAGCCTCCAGGGCAAAGATTAGTCAACCATTGGGTGTGTCTTGTTTAAAAAGTCCTTTCACCACACCCCGGGTCATTTGCTTTATGGTCACAGAACTTGCACTTTTCTTAGTGTTTTCTTTCTGTGTTTGAGTTACGAAGCATCAAGTCAAACGTGGCTTTTTGAGTGGTATTTTTCTCTAACATCCCGATGATTTCTTTTCCACACTGGAGCTGTTAACCATTGTTCACCCCTTCCTGACAACAGCACTGTTATGTAATGTAGATTTCCGCTCCCCCATCAACCCACCTCCCAGAATGTAACACGGTTGCCATGACTACTGCCCAAACACATGGATGTGATGGAAAAAGATACAGGCTTATTTTGTATCTGGTTTGTATCATGTTTCATGTCAACCTTTCCGAAAAGCTATCTTCATTAAGACCAGTTCAGTCACAAAACAAGAACTCGTATTAACCAGCAGATTTATTTTTCAGAGACAAGTTACACACACACACACACACACACACACACACTAACACAGACATTTCCTATGAGTTACAAATTTCATAAACTTTAACGTTGGTTGCACCTTTAACATATCTCCACAGGTGTTTTAAGGCCAATTTTCCTCAACTTGTATAACAGCTTCAAATGTTTATGAGTTGGTGTGAATGCGTGTGTGTGTGTGACTGTGTGTGTGTCTGAGAACAGCTTGTCCTGCCAGTTGGACTCCTAGTTGGAGCTGCGCACTGTGGTGGTTGTGACTGTGGTCTTAGAGCCCCCTGTAGACAGAACAAAAAATCATTATAGTAGTGCCATAAGCTTACGTTACAGTAATTGCACTGTATAGTGGTTGTTGTGTAATGTTTCTCTAAAACAGAGGTCGCTTACCTGAACCAATGGGCCTGAAATAAGGGAGAGGAAAGGAGAGGAAAGTAGTGAATAAACAGTTGAGTGGCATTTAATTGCCATGTGCATTGTTTTCTAAGTAAACATATGACTATAGCACTTCTCTTGGTCAATTGAACTATGTGTATTAGCATTGTGGTCTAGAATGGTCTCATTATATCTGGACTACATCATCTTTATGCTCCTAGTCCTTTGGATAACAGAGCCCATGCTCCTGTATCTGCACTTTAACTGGGACTACCTGGATTCTTCTGTTTCCAGGAGGCTCCTGTAGGTTGCAATCTCCTGCTCAAGTCTGGTCTTGATGTCCAGCAACATCTTGTAGTCCTGGCCCTGCTGCTCGATGCTGGCACGCACATTGGCCAGCTCCCCCTCTAGCATGTTGATCTGGTTCTGGTAGCCAGCTAGCATGGCACTATAGCGGGCCTCTGTCTCTCCCAAGGTGTTCTCCAGAGCTGCTTTCTGTTAGGGAGGAGAGAGGAAGAAAAACGATTAATAAAGAACTGTGGAAGAACTGAAGTAATGCACATGTACTGCCACACATAAACCTTGTCATTCATACTTGCAAACCAGTTTAATAAACTACCACTGTCATAAGAGTTCTGCAGATTCAAAGCTATAGCCTGTATGAACAAACCACACCCTGGATTATGTATGTGAGACACAATGGCTTGGCTATAATCGCATTGTATGTCAGACACAAAAGCCTGGCTATGTTTGCACAGCATGTTTGTGCAATAATGTTCTTTTTTCTATTATAAAGGAATAATAAGCACAGTGTAGTATGAATACAATTTTGCACACTTGCTGTGTCTTTTAAGCTTTAGTTTACTTTGCTCCTCCACCACTGTTATTAGGTAGTAGAGGAGCAATGTCCTGTTCTTGCAGGGAGTGTTGACTGATTGACTCCAGCTGGGTACTGATAATCCATGGGAGTAAGTTTTTCGGCCATCCAGTTCTGCATTCCTTCAGCTTTGTTCAAGCCCCTTTTCTGTCTTCCAGAATATGAGCAGATGTCTGTGAAATGTCTGGCTCAGGAAAAGCCCTTCCCCTCTCTACAGCTCCCATCCCTAGTCCTCCAATAAAGCCGTCCTTCTTTTTCCCTCCCCTCTCCTCTTTACCATCTATCACAGTCTATTTCTCCATCTCCCCTGACAAGACAGTGGTACAGGAATTTTGCTCATATAAGGCAAGATCTTGTATTGTGAACAGATGGTATGTTTTCATGGTTTGTGTCTTACCATACTGAGCTGAGACTGCAACTCAATCTCCAGGCCCTGCATTGTGCGTCGCAGGTCATTGATCTCTGTCTTGGATGTCTGGATTGTCTCTGTGCTGACAGCCACCTCCTTGGACAGGGTCGCCGACTGGAGCAAGAAATAAAGACGCAATTAGAAGTCCTGCTGAATACCTCTCTTCTTATTACTTTCACAGAGATTATAGGTAATTACAGTTCTAGAGATACCGAGGATTTACTCAGTAAATCCAGGCATTTTCAAGTGTGCTTTTGCTTTGTTTATGGAAAGCTGTTTTTTTTTTCTCTTTTCTTTTTACCTTGTCATTAAACCAGGTCTCCTGGTCGCGACGATGTTTGTCGGTGATGGTTTCGTACTGGGCGCGGATCTCCTCCAGGACCTTGTTTAGGTCCTGTTGGGGTGCGGCATCCACCTCCACATTGACTGTGCCAGTAAGCTGAGAACGCAAGGCTGCCAGCTCCTGAAGAATCACAGGAAATAATAGTCAGCATTAGGATGGCTCGAAGTCCCAATTTTGAACACAGTTCTCTGGTCTAGATCAAGCAGTGTCAAAGCTTTCCTGTTCTCATAGACAGGAGTAACAATTAAAGAATAACATCTATAGCTAGAAGCTGTGCAGCACCCACCTCTGCGTGGTTCTTCTTGAGGTAGGCCAGCTCATCCTGCAGGCCCTCGATCTGCATCTCGAGGTCGGCCTTGGTCAGAGTGGTCTGGTCCAGCAGGCGACGCAGGTTGGCGATGTCAGCCTCCACTGACTGGCGCATCATCAGCTCATGCTCAAATCTAATTGGTGAGGAGAGTGGAGAACACTGGCATGAGACGATGAAATGGTCATGTGTGTTTATTTCGTCTTTAATCAAGACATGATAAAGATAGGTCTACAGAGATTTGAGGATTCATGCTTACTTGGTTTTGAAGTCATCAGCAGCCAGTTTGGAATTGTCAATCTGGAGCAGGATGTTGGCATTGTTGATGGTGGCAGCGTTGATCTAAAGGAGAGCACACCGAGTTGGTCAATAGGCAACAATTTCAGATTTCTGAAAACATTTGATTGTGTAGTAACATACAGTAGAATTCTTATTTTAAGCTGAGACTGGTTTTGATTTTGATATGCTATCACTACTGTACTTTGATAAGCTTTTGTGGCTGTTGCCAAAATAACAAATTAACATTCCACTAAAAAACCTTTCAGCTATATCAAAAACATCACTCTCTGAATACCCACAGTTATATCTTGTGTCTAATTAGGTAATACTGGGTCATCTTGCACAGTATTCCCCTGCTGAATTCATACTCGGCAACCTTTTCTTGCTTAATTTTATGAATCAAAAACCATTGTTCATTACAATAAGTCTTACAGACAGCAGCAGTTCAAGAGGACAGTAGATAATGCAGACTCCAGTTATGCTTCCAATGCTTACTTTCTTACCTATAACTGATTAGAACCTGTGTCTGCCCCTTGAAAAAGCTTACCCATGATAATCATTAACAGTTCTTGCAAACATTTGCCTTCGTCTGCCTGCTCTGGAAGCTATCGAGGCTGGTACACACTATACCTTGTCCTTCAGGTCATTGATAATGGCCCAGTAGTTGCTGTAGTCCTTCTCTGCAGCCGGGCCCTTCTTCTCGTAGTACTCTCTGATCTGAATCTCCAGCTTGGAGTTGGCCGCCTCCAAGGAGCGAACCTTGTCCAGGTAGGAGGCCAGGCGGTCATTCAGGTTCTGCATGGTGGCCTTCTCATTCAGGTGGACGCTGGACTGATCCAGGGCACCGGACAGGTCAAAACCGCCGCTGCTGGCCCCGTAGCCCCCACCATAGCCCCCACCATAGCCCCCACCATAGCCGGAGGAGACCATGCGCGAACTGCTGGAGGAGATGCGGGGGCCCATGCTGCCTGCCACGCTAAAAGCCTTGGGTGCGCTGGAGACATAGCCCACACGGTGTGAGGAGATGATTGAGGCAGAGCTGCCGGGGCCACTGCGGGATCTAGAGCCGTAGAAAGACATGCTGGCTGGCTGTCTGCTGGTCAGGAGAGGAGACGAGAAGAGAGGACCGTTATACAGCTGCAGACTCAAGGACTGTGGGGTTTGATAGAGGGAGGTTGGCTCCTGATATAGTGCTGGCCCTGGGGCGGGCCTGGGCAGCTGGAGGGAGGTGGAGTGGGAAGGAGGGTGGTGGAGGGAAAAAAGAGGGAGTTTGCCTTTACAGTTTAGCAACAGTCTTGGCACAACCACCGTCTGTTTGCCTTTAAGGACGAGGGTTCAGTTTCTTTCCACTCCTGTGAGGAAACCGTTATGGAATGTGCATGTTTCTCAGTGTGTGTGTGTGTGTGTGTGTGTGTGTGTGTGTGTGTGTGTGTGTGTGAAGGAGAGAGAGTTCTGTAGTTTCTGTAGTCTGTGGGAATCTCTCTGAGTGTATGTGTATGTGTGTGTGCATGTGTCTCTCTGTCTGCGTATGCTTTTATGAATACCTGCCATTCTAGTCTCCATCACACCAGCCATTTGGTTTTCCCTCTAATGCAAATACAAAAGGCGTACAATTATTGTTTTAGCGTCCCACCATAAGTCAACATTGAGTGTTGAACGCTTTGCAAACAGTATCTATCAGTATCTATCATCAGTGTTCCTCTTCAGAAATTACACATGATGATAAGATCAAGTTAAAGTTAAGTTTATCCAAATGAACCCTTTGATCTCGGACTTAATATGTATTGTACTCAAGATATATGACTGAACTGGTTGCATGAATCACTTGTTCCGAAATTATTATTTCTAACAACATTAATTAACTATTTTGTTATGCAACACCTACATGTAAAAAAAAAAGTTAGAGAATAGTAAGAGGTAATGGAAGAACTTAATAATTGGTACTTTGGATGTTTAATTTCATGAGACATTGCAGACATCCAAATAAAATTTGCATGTAATTGCTGCAGATCACTTAATTGATTGGCAGCTGCATTAACTGTGTGTAGCCTTGGACCACAAACCAACAGTGTTTTTCATACTTTCAGTCTAACCCATTTAAGGGAATATGTCGGCACCCCATTGTTCACCATATCACACAAAACATCGCCCTCAGCCCTGTATCCTGTGTGTGTGCGTGCATGCACGTCTGCGTGTGTGTGTGTGTGTGTGTGTGTGTGCGTGTGTGTGTGCGTGTGCGTGTGCGTGTGCGTGTGCGCGTGTGCGTGTGAGTACTCCAGGGCTGTTCATTTTGTTGGTTTTGGCCTGTGTCATGGCCAGTGTGAGGGATGAGAGAGAGACTCAAGGGATTTTGCGTGTGTGTGTGTGTGTGTGTGTGAATGGGAGTGGGAGTGTGGGTGGGTGAGGGGAGGGGTGGATGTGCACGGATATGTGTATGTATGTGTGTGTGTGTGTGTGTGTATATCTGTGTGGGAGGGCGGGTGGGTGTGCACACATGTGTATGTACGTATGTGTGTGTGTGTGTGTGTGTGTGTGTAGTCCTTATCTCAGCCTTGGACCCTGGCCAGTATCCCTCATACCATAACATCTGGTGTCAGCGGGGAAACAGAGGAGGGGAGGGGAGTTTCTCACTCAGTCACATCGACATGGGGTCATCGCTCAGTCAGAGGGAGAAGTGGAGGATCAGGTTCTGATGCACATTAGTTGAGTGTGTATTAGCAGGGTTGCGTAGTAACGGAATACCATATTACGTATTCTAAATGCAAAAAAAAAAAAAGACTGTATTCTGTTACATTACCTCAAAAAGTAAATTGTTGTGAAAAATTTGAGAATTACTTCAGGGAATACTTTTAAAGAGAAAGCAAGAAACTCAGAAGGCCATTTAAACAGTGGCAGGCAAGTTAGTGTTTGTATGCAAACCTGAAATAAATTTCCTCAACTTTGTAATTTTCACTTTTTCTTATCTCTGTTGTCTTTATACCTCAAAAATGGCAAAGTAATTTGAAAGTAACTGAGAGCAGTCAGAATATGTTATTGAGTTACTGACAACAATTTTAACTAATTGAATACATTTTTAAAGTAGCCTAGCCAACTGTGTGTGAGCGCACTGCAGCATCTCTTGCAAGACAAATTCCTGTGTGAGCTATTCTACACTATTCTATTCTCAGCAAATCAAATTTTAGTTTTTCTTTAAAATTGGCAAAAGCTCTTGTCATAATAATTTCCGAAGCGTCTTTTTGTGTGTGTGTGTGTGTGTGTGTGTGTGTGTGTGTGTCTTTTTTTGTTTAGTTTTAAAACATTACTTGAGAGAAAGACAGTACCAACATTTTTTAAATGTGGGCCCTAGGTTGCTCTTGCCTTGTTAGGAGTTAACGTCAAGTCAAGTCAAGTTTATTTGTACAGCCCTTAATCACTGTTATAGTCTCAAAGGGCTTAACAACGCTCACATTATGAAAACAGTAAATGAAAAATGACATTCCCTCCCTTAGACCCTCAACTGAGGACAAGGAAAAACTCCCACGAAAACCTCATCAGAAGAAACCTTGGGTGGGGCTACTCAGAGAAGGATCCCACTACCGGGACCGTCAGGTTTGCAATGGGTGCTGAAGGTGGGCAAACAAAAATTTTAAAATATTAAAGGGGAAGACTGACTTCGGGGGTTCATATACATTTTTGCCTGAACGTTTACATCCAAGTGAGCTGAATGTTATGGTTGTGGTCCAAACCAGAAGATGTACCGAAATGAGAGAGTATTGATCCTGTATCCACAACACACATTTACAGTAAATTATATTCATCTCAGCTGTAAGATAACCTACTTTTACCCTGAGGTTTCCTGGTCACCGCAGCAGGATCAGTTCCAGTCGTGGCACAGGTGGTGAGCAATGGACGGGGATGGGCAAATACCTTACCGCTTGAGTTGTCTGCGGAGACACAACTTTGTTTACAGTAGGATGGTGACAAATGACTCTATGATTACTTCACTGTAGCAGCTTGTCAGAACAGGGTTGATGAGTTAATGTCTATAGGCTTGAGACTGGGTTTTTGTTTTCACTTGAACCAACTTCATGACTCATGTTTGCAGGGCTAACTGAAAATCTCCTGTAGTATATTACAGGAATTTCAACAAATGAATATGAACTATTGCAATGGTTTTTAGGATAAATCAAAATGTGTTGATACTGTCGTTGAAATGATGATTAATATATTTTTCTATATGTGATGGCTGAAAGGGTTGTCTAGAATTGATATTTTATTGTTTCTACATTACAGTGAGGTTATAGTATAATGCAAGTGTATTTAGAGCTTATCACAAGGGCTTCAGATATTGAATACTAGTAGCTGCTAGTACAGCTCAAGCAGAGAGCCTAGATTACTGGAAACTAGCTAAGCACAAATAAGAAAAAAGCAGTCTATGATATTGAATTTCCACTCAGGACAGACACCATGCTTGCATAAGATCCAATATCACTGAGCCATATTTTAGATGCATAATATCTCAAATAAATCTGAAGCTAAAACAACAAATCCACAAATAAACAAGACTATAAAGGCTTTATCTCTAACTTTGTCTGAGACTCAAGGTGCCTCCACTCTTACTTTGCGGGGGAAATATAAAACCTCCTTGGTATTATACTGTATTAGGCAAGGAATTGTGTGACTCAGTAGAAATACTCCCACACCCATTCCTCTCTCTAGAGCTTACTCCTTACTTTAAGACTTGGAGTTAAAAGGAAGATAAGACCCCTTGAGAAATGGACTTTAACCTTTGGAATAGCTTTGTTTTAGATACTAGATAGGGAGCAATCTGTAGAGAGTGTGCTGAACTGATTTTGCCGGAAATTCTCAATGACATGTATCACTTTTTACACACCTTTTAAGCTATAATTTTATAATGTTAATTCACCACAGTATTTTAAAAATGATAAGCTACCAAATATAGTCCAATTTGTGCAGGACTTCGGGTAATTTTGCCAGTGAAGGAAAATCCGAACATCTGTCAAAAGTAACAACTGTTACTCCTGAAAACATTGATTAAACTATTTGAATTTAACATTTTAAGCACTAATTTGGACATATTATATACTTTTCAGGGTATAAGAAAATCCCATACAAAACAAAAAATGGACTTTGTTTGGTATGGGTTAATGGATTCAATATTGCACAATAGCACCCAATAAACACCAAAATAAATGAAAAAAAAGTTGCATAAAATGGTTGAAAATTGATGCAACTTGTCCCAAGTAAGCAATTTTGCTTTCATTTATTTTGGTGCTAGCATGGGTTATTAGTAATATTATTATACTACTATATAGTATCCTTCAGCAGTAAGACAACAAGCAAAACAGGTGGTTGCCTATCTGCTGTAACAGTATTATCAAATACTTCATCCATGTTCTGAGTTTCCTTGTTTGAACTGTAAAGAATGGAGGGATCGTTTCTTTTCACTGCCAGACAAAGACAGACCTGAGAATTAAGGAAGGGGAGGAAGAAGTGGAGACACAAAGGGAAGTCCACTGTTCTATTTCTATCACCTAAGCCTATCACTTTTACAGTGTTTTACAAGTTACCATAGACCCAAACAGCAACAACATTTCCCACTATTTGTTTACACCATAGCAACCATGAGAAGGGATTGGGCAATGGGCATGTGTCACTACTCATGACTCTTGTCTATTGTTTGAGTTCTGGACCGTCTGGATTCCAACACCTGAACGCAGACAAATACAGCTTCCTTGCCATCAGTTCAGTGGGAGTGAAAGTTGGTTCCCATGTCTTTCATAAACTGGTCACTTCCTTTTTGGTAAGAACTTAGAGATCAAGAACTGTGTTTATGCAATGGCACATCAGTGTATCTATTGTTCCAGTACCTGCAGATTTGTCAGTGCGGGCAATGCCTTGAATTCCATGTCAGGACTCTGGTTGAGGGGTTTGTGTGTCTGAATGTGAATCACACCCTCTACATCTGTAGGCCTGTATGGAACAATATGGCCCATCCTTTGAATGTGCCACACCTCTCCACAGGCGTTATCATATCCTGCTGAACTGTTCAAGCTGTATGTATGTGCAACAATCCACAGCATAATGTCCTTGACTGAATGACTGAAACATCCTCAGTGAAAAGTGCTGAGAGGTGAAATTCTGAATGTGTGTTTGTGTGTCTGTGTGTGCACATGCATGAATGTGTGTGTGTGTGTGCACATATGGCCATATGCGTGTGTGTGTGTGTGTATGCATGTGTGCGTGTGTGCACGTATGGCCATATGCGTGTGTGTGTGTGTGTGTGTGTGTGTGCGTGTCCGTGTGTGTGACATGGTTTGACATGCTGGAGTGTGTTTCTCTGCTCATTCTGGAAGGGACCAGCGTCTGCAGAGAAAGTTAAACATTCACCTGCATCACAAGTACTGTTTGTGTTTCATTGAACATTGAATTTTCAGCTGTGCATATAGACTGTTTAATCTTCACATTCTAATATCTATTTATCCGTTGTTCCTTAAGTAAATAAAGTGTGCTGTGTCAATAGACTTATGCTAGCTCATTCCAATGGGACCAGTTATTAAAGATATATTAGAATAAAGCTTTTAACTATTGCACTATTGTGCATCTTCCATCAAATTGTGCCTCATTGGCTTCTTTGTGATAACTACTGCAGGCAACACAAACTGTTGCCTTTGTCAGAAAATTAAAAAATAAATTATGTACTCATGTATAGTGGAAAAGGGGGTGTGTGCTAGACCTCTAAGGAAGGGGTTTACATACAGTAGCACATTTAAAAATGGCTGCTGAAATGCTTCATGACTTTCATGAATTCATGCAACTGTATTCATGCAACAAATTTATGTGATTTCATGTAACATGATTAAAGAGCTATAGAATAATACACAGAGAAATAGGCACAGAATATTAGTCATTTTCTGTATTTGCTTGGTTGTTATACTTGGTGTGACTAATGAGGCAGCAGTTGAGGAGAGGAAACAGTCATTATTTGACCTATAAAATCACCAGACTTCCTTATTCTGAATCCACTATGTAATCATTCTACAGAAATCCTTTTTAAATATGTAAAGAAACTGTCAAAATGATGACTGTCATGTTGCAAACCTTCATAGTGTTGCCCCAGTATAGAGCACAATGTCTTTAGATGCACAGTCCTGTGTCAGACGGTTATTTAAATCTCCTGCAGGTGTTATGCCCATTGTGTTAATTCAACTGTAAATATTTTGATACATATATATATATTTACCTATTCGTGGCATAATAGGTCCATAAATGAGAAAAGAGACTGAATAAGCTTCTCGGGGGCTGATAACCTGTATCTCTCAGTTGCCTTGACAAATGCAGAATGTTGGAATTTTACCTAACTACTAGACAGCCACACCCTTCCTGTAAAACAGACCTCTGATTTACGGAGATGAGATGCACGGCTGAAGTGCTCCCTCTAGCGATATCCAAACGGGCCAGAGCTAAAAGCTGCTTACCTCTGAGATCCTGCAAACAGAATTGCTGTGCAGTAGTTAGACGTGAAAGGCGGTGTCTATGTGACACAGTCAAGATGGGACTGCCATCAAAAATTTGTCAAAACTGCTGGTGCTACTAAACATCTTTTACTTGAGAGAATGAGAGTTGTCAACCTTCTCATGCATTTTATTAGACTTTCAGATTGCCACAGTAAGAAAGGAGGAGTTAGGAGATAGAGAGAGATGTGACAGAACATGAGATTCAAACCAATCTGATCAGCTGTCTGTCTAATGAATAATACAAGAATAATACAATAATTTGAAAAGAATGTCTTGTTTTTCATTTTGTAAGTGGTGCCAAGTTGTTATAAACCGTGACACTCACATGTAAACTGACACTGAAGTGACACTATAGGTGTGATTGGACTCTCACTCACACGTAGGCAGGCACAGATTTTCTTTCTCCACCCACACTGGTACACAACCCTATACTTACAATACACACAAATGCATGTCTGCACACATACAGTATGTGCATAATGAAGAGGCTTCTGGAGTGAGATGAAAAGAAAGAGACCCAATGTAGTTATGATGTATTATTTTATGATTATTTTTATTAGTAGTAGTATAGTAGTACTGGTATTATTATTACAAATGCCCAGGAGGATTTGACAGGATGTAGTCGTACTCCAAAAATCATGGGCGTCATCAGCCAATCAGATTTCAGCATCAATTACACAAAGTTGGCAATGGTCCATCAGCGCAAAATTTGATGGATATGTGCAACTATGTAAAATTTGAAAGGAATGGACCATCGGTGGGCGCTACAGCTACAACTCAAATTTTTGACAATTAAAACATTGGGATTTCTTGCTGTCATACATGTATTGGATGCCAAAAGATAGATCTGGTCATAACACACAACCACAGAAGTCTTCATGCCAAATGTCATTTTGTCCAGAACATAAATGTTCCCTTTTAGGACTGGATGGTTGCTAAATTACAATAGTTAATGTAAAAATGGGGAGTGGTGAATAAACAAACATCTGACTGCAACTGAAGTAGGAGAGCTGTCAGAGACACAAGTTCCGTTACATGTTCTCAACAACATCACATGTAGTGATGCGTAAGATTAACGCTTGGTAACGTTTGCTAGCTTGATATGCTATGTAGCCAGCTTGCTATCATAGCAAATGTTAACTTACCCGTATAATCAAAAATGTAATGTGAGAACAGCCATATCCTTTGTTCTTCTTTGCACATTCACTGTGTGCAAATTCCTCCATGAACTGATTAAAGTCGCTGCTTGAGAGAGCAGAAAGATCATTAAGATAAGTTGTAAAATGCCTTGTTTCCATTTTGAAGAGGACTGGCCCGGACCGGATGTGATGTTACCAGGTTATGACATAATTTCCTGTTAACATATTGCAGTGTGAAAAGGCTCATTGGGGTCATTTAGATCCCATTAAGTAAGCTGTAGATTCCAGACACAATGCATGTCACGGTTAATTCATCAATCTTTATTTTCTGTAGATACTGAGCCACATTGTACATATTTTTCCACATGTTCTGCAAATATCGATGTCCATTAGCTTGACAACTTCAACTCTGACAAGAGGGGAACAAGCACTGCTTTATTTTACAGCCCACACACCTTGTACTTACTCCATAACTACAGGGAACAAGCACCAATAACATTTGTTTTGCCCCCCTAATTACATTATTGTACCCTGTAATTATTTTTTAAGTATGCAGTAATTACGAAAATAGTTACACCATAACTACCTTATAAGTCTCTCATAATTACAAAATTGTTACCCCTTAATTCCCGGACTTCTGGTTTTGTTACCCTATAACTACAGCATTGTTATTTTACAAAGTAGTTAGACCGTAATTAGCGGGCTGTAAAATAAAGCGTTACCAAATTTTAAGATGTTCTCAGTCTATCAGTTATGGATACATAAACTTATCTTCTTGCAGGGTAGGCTTATGTATGCACTGTAAATTGATACTAAATTGAAACTACTGTAAGTTCAGACAGATATTGAAAATGATAAGACAGGGTCAGGGAATGCAGCACTATGCAGTCTAATCCAAGGAACCTACAAAACTCAATTTTCCTGGGACTAATTTGGGATGATTTTGAATTGGAGTGAACTGTAACTCACCCATTCATTCGATGACACTGGGATTTATTAATTTCATGCATCTGATTATTTTTTCTATAACAACATCATGCTACACCAAAGGGTGGCGGGGTGGCGTGGAAGGGTAGGTGAAGCAGGGAGGTGAGAAGTAGACTACTCAACAACACTGAAGAGCACAACAACATTTTTGTCAATGTTTAGAGAGAACAAAGGGTCTTACTGAGAGGGCAGAGGAGCATGCTTGGTGGGATTAAGGTGAGACAAGAAAGGTATTTTGCAAGCAGATCTTGCTTATCAGGTTGTTGCATTATTGGAGGGCTGTCAGGGAGGAATGTGGACATGAAAAGCCGTGGAGAAAGAAAGTAAGGTTGTAAAGGTAGAGAAAGGTAGAGAAAGGCAAGCAAAATAACATTTGATTCAATTCAATACAGTTTCAATTCAGTTTCAGTTCAATTTAAAACAATTAAATTCACCTTTATTGTTCCTGAGGGGAAATTATCCTTGCAGCCAGGTGCATAAGAACAAGCATAAAAAACATAAACATAAATACACCAAAGTACATACACAAGAGACAAGAGTCATACATTAAGAACATCTGTATCCATCCATAGAACAACATTAAAATAAACAGCACAGGAATGGACTCCTGCTATCCAATAAAAAAAATGCTTAACTATAGCTAAGTAATTTAATGGCATGGGACATAAAAGAGTTCCACACCCTGTTAGGTTTGCCCAGAGGGAAGAAACTCAAATTCCTTAGGGGATGAACGGGACACTCCGGTATGACTAACATTACAGTGAGTAAAGTGGATTAAACATTACAAGTATGAAGTATGATTGTTATTAGTTTAGATAAACACTCTCTGCTGCTAGTCTAGTGAATTTGTGAAATACTGTATATACAGCATATTAACAGCTGTTAAGTGCACTTGATATCTGCATTGTGTTTCTGTCATCCCACCATTTCATCCCATCTCTGATCATTAGTTTAAAACTGCAACACAATCTAAGATTTCAAGATATCTGACATTTCAAGTCACTGTTCTTTTCTTTCTTTCTTTATTTATTTATTTTTAAACAGGGACAGTACACATTAATTGACCTGAGGGTAAATGTGCCAGTGTTAGCCAACTGGCTAATTTTCAACTTAGTCCCTGTGGCCAGGTATTATTAGCCAAAAACTAAAGTTAAAAAGTACAGTTCCATCCCTCGTATCTTCCTCATAAATCATTTTGTTCTTATTGTTTTCTATCACTGGGCTGGAATGTGTGTCATGTACCTCTTATGTTTTTTCACACGTCACATTATGTTTAAAAACCTCACCGACGAGCATTCTCTAGACCTAATCAAACCATCAGTCATTCCTGTTTCAGACCTCAGCCTGCTTATCAGTGTCGCTGGTGACTGAGGACGTTGTGAAATGATTATAGAGGAAGGCTGTCAGACAGCCTGAGTCTGTTGTTCAAAGAGATAACCGCTGAAAAAAATATTTTCCCACTGGTGTGGGGATGTGCATCTGCTGGGAGGCAGCTGATTATTTGATATGTGTGGGTTTCACTAATTATTTGTCTCTGTAAAGGTGATTGATCATAAGACAATAAACCAACTGGTATTTTATTCAATAAGTTAATGGAAGCTTATTTCAAGTTACTATAGTAACAACACCATCACCATGAAGATTGTTGTACAATATTTCCTGGTAACAATAAATTTCATTTAGACTTCTGACAGTTGTCTTGTCTTTCCACCTGTGGAACAATTTTAGATTGATTATTAATACTTTTCCATGATTGTGCTGAGACAGAGAGAATCTTACAATGTTCAGAAGTGACAAATACTCTAAAGAAAAATACTGAATAGTGCTACAGTGTTCAGGTAGCACTGGGAGAATAGATTGTTGTATTTTATGAATTAAATCTCAACATTTGATCTTACTGCTGAAGAATGCAGAGGCATCTATGTTGCAATCATAGTATAGGTGTTTGTTATTTTGTGAAGAACAAAGGATAAATAAATATCCCAAATGATAAATCCTTTTCTGTGTCCCCAGCCTGAAACATCTTTAACCTCTGTTGGTAAATCCAGAAATCCAGTATACACACTACTTAAACTTTATGCTGTAGACATTTTGTGTTAAAGTAATGATATGTTTTGGCAATATGAACATGAAATTTATGCCTACAGTCCAAAGAACCACTGAGGTGTTGCTAAGCAGGTATATTTAAGCAGGTATATTTACTAATTGTCCATGCAGCTTGCATGGAAGGATTTGGAAAAACAACTTCAGTGTAGAAAAGGCTATCATACAAAACTATAATTTTTATAAAGATTACTGAGGATTACTGAGTCTTAACCTCCTGGCTACAAGTTTCTGTGACAAAATGTGGACATAATGACCGTACCAATAACTTTGGCTATCTTTAGAAATACTTTGCCCTTAACCTTTGCCCTAAAGTTTCACTGAGGCGAAATTGTCACTGGTATGTGCCATTTCTGTCACTGGCATGAGCAATTAGACAGAGTGAATGTTTTACAATATAGCTGCACTTAGCTGTTTCATGTATGTGTGCACACTATCTGTGTATGTACTTTTTTTGCATCTACAAACATGAAACCAAGCTACAGAACAAGAAAGCCTGCAATTAAACATTATCATATGTTAATGAACAGAGGAGTATTGTAGGAATGCCCTTTCTTTCAGAAACGGTAAAATGTGGAATCACGGGTTCGACCTGAAAGGAGCCGGATGAACCCCTGCCCACCGCCTGCCACACCCATATGCTGATGGAGAGGTTGCAGGGAGGAGTAGGGGGGAAGACTGTCAACCGCATACTTGCACATCAACTACCCCCCCCCCCCCTCTAGCCCTTCCCACTCTGTTGTGCGTGGCAGCTATATAACCAAGGTGACCAGAGTGATGCTCCCTACTGCAGATCAACCCTCCAGGTCACTCTGATACCCTCCAGCAATCCTACCTGAGCCAGATCCAGCAGATCCTTCACCATGTCTTTCAGCACCAGATCCTACGGCCAAAGGACCATGAGCGTCTATGGAGGAGCAGGCGGACGTGGCACCCGCATCTCCTCATCCCAAGCAAGCTACGCACCTTCCTCCGGAGGCTTCAACCTGACAGATGGCCTGGACCTCCACGTTGGCGCCAACGAGAAGGCCACCTTGCAGAACCTGAACGACCGTCTGGCCTCCTACCTGGAGAAGGTGCGCACCCTGCAGCTGGAGAATGACCGTCTGGATAAGCAGATCAGGGAGTGGTACCAGAAGAGAACTGTCATCAGCCATGACTACTCCGGATACTTTGCCACCATCGATGACCTGAAGGACAAGGTAAGAGGAAAGAGTCAGATATGTGTGTGTGTGTGTGTGTGTGTGTGTGTGTGTGTGTGTGTGTGTGTCTCAATTAATTCTGTCACCTGCCTCTGTTGTTAGTGCATTCTGTTTGTGGTGTATACGTGTGTGTGTGTGTGTGTGTGTGTGTGTGTGGGAGGGCAGGTGGGCATGTGTGTGTAGATCGTTAGGTATGTGGTTGGGTGGGTGGATTGGGGGTATGTTGACAGTTGACATTCGTCATTGAGAAGCAATAACTCAGTTATTGACACTGGTGAAGAATGCCAGCTAATCTCAGCGCACACAGAACAAGGGGGAAGTAACAAGTGTTGGTAGGAGAGAAGTGTGTCGTTGGCGATTGTTTC
Organism: Centroberyx gerrardi; assembly: GCF_048128805.1. Classification (NCBI taxonomy): domain Eukaryota; kingdom Metazoa; phylum Chordata; class Actinopteri; order Beryciformes; family Berycidae; genus Centroberyx; species Centroberyx gerrardi. Next base: position 19,515,052 of record NC_135999.1, on the reverse strand, counting down.
AGCCCTCGCAGTCTGGCAAGGCACAGTTTTCCTCAAGGCTGCGACACACTGCCAATGGCACATATCTTTCATATCATATTTTTCATTACAGTCATACCAGGTACATTCCATCTATGCGTCACATCCAGCCAACAATGTTCAGTCCCACAGTTATAATTAGAGAAGGATACAGTGGAGGTGTGTATATATAACATGAGTTGTATTTTCTCTTGACTTATTTTCCACATTTTTTTTTCTCCCTAGATTCGTTTTGCCTCCAGGATCAATGCCAAGACAATTCTGGACATTGACAATGCCAAACTGGCCGCTGATGATTTCAAAATGAAGTGAGTGATGCTGGTGTATACTGTGTCTGCGTCTGTATCTGTGTCTGTATGTGTGTGTGTGTGAGCACAGTTTGCATGGCATGAGGTTGGAGGTACGCTTGCTAAGTCACAGCCTGCTTGTAAGTTAATACCTCTTCAACCTCTCTAGTCACGTAAGTGAAACTTTGCATCTGCATCGAAGTGTGAATTCATGTGTAGCTGACAAGTTCTAATCTTTACTACCCACTGCAACCTCCTGACCTTCTGCCTCTTCCCTCCATCCCGTGTAACCCCCCAGGTATGAGAACGAGCTGGCCATGAGGCTGGCTGTGGAGGCAGACATCGCTGGACTGAGGAGAGTCCTGGATGAGATGAACCTGACCAGGATGGACCTGGAGAATCAGTATGAGGGCCTGAAGGACGAGCTCATCATGCTCAAGAGGAACCATGAAGAGGTGGAGTATAAAAATGGGGGAGAACTATTTGTGGTGCACCAAGTCCACACTACAACCTTACAAGCACAGGCCAAAACTAATGAGTTTGTGACATCCATTATCACCCATACATTCCTACACAGGCCCCTAAACCACACCCACACTCTCTTATGTACAGTGGAAAGAGGGTTTGGAAACCTGAAAGTACACATGTACATATAATAGTGAAGCCACTTTGTTGGTGACTAATTGCTCACTGGTCAACATCATCCGTCTTTGCAGTAGCAGGAAGCTAAACACAGAAGCTATTCACCTTGTGGAAAAGATGTCGCCATTTGTCACAGTCTTGCATCTTAACCTCTTTGTGTGAGACATTGTGCACACATGACCTCTGCCTTACCTCTGATAGCACTCAGGAAAATCCGTTTTAGGTTACTGTTTTTATAAACCTTTCTGCCCTTTTCTCTTTCTTCTCAGCTCTTCCCTTTTCCCCCAACACACTTCCTTGTATTCTTCTCTCCCTCCATTAGCTCATTGCTAGCCTTTGTGGGTTACACACACACACACATTCACACACACACACACACACACACGCATGCACGCACGCACGCACGCACGCACAGTTTACACAGATCAAAAGCCAGTAGCCTGCATACATACACTAAGAATTCATTGGATACTCAAGTTGACAAGGGTGAACTGTGGACAATATTTAGATTAACAAGCATTACTCAAAATAGATAGAACCTACTTTCTATGTACATGACACTGCACTTTAAGGTTTTAGGTCATTTTGAGTAAAAAATAAAATAATAATAATACATCATTTTTGAGTTTATTGCGCTTGTCTGATAGAGGTGTTGCCCTTTGACCCCTGCAGGAGATGGCTCTGCTGAGGAGCCAGATGGGCGGCCAGGTCAACGTGGCGGTGGATGCCTCTCCCTCTACAGACCTGAACCAGGCAATGTTAGAAATCAGGGAACACTACGAGGCCGCGATTGCCAAGAACCGCAAGGAACTGGAGGCATGGTATCAGAACAAGGTGAGATGGCAAGCCTAGAAGATACAACTGTTGCCCTTTTAAAATACAGTCAATTCGGGGGGGTTTTAAGTCTTCAGTGGCATGTAGGCCACCACTATAAATTATACACGTTAAAGTATGACTATGAAATTAACCATTAATGATCAATAAGTCATGAGCGTGGAATTATAAGGTTCTATCTGACTTTTGTTTTTATAATCAAAATTAAGTTACTCACATATTCATGATCTTTGAATGTTACTTTATACTTGTGTGGTGTTATTTCTTTTAAAGAACCTTTTGGGGTTGCATAATTAAAAAGATATAAAGCACATAGGCTAACAGTTTTGCCAGATAGTATGTCAAGTCTTTCATGCTCAGAATCCTTAATTCCAAGCTCAGGAACTGTTGAAGTGATGATTTTCAGTTAGAACGAACAGAGAACATCTACTTATCTTGATAGCATGTCAGTAATCTATTATTATTCTGTAGAGCTATGTGGCAACACATGTAATGCTGTGTTTTTGATCTTCCTAGGTTGCAGCAGTGGAGCAGGATGTGATCACACACACTGAGATTCTGGTGACAACTCACTCAGAGATCAAGGAGCTGAAGAGCACCCTCCAGAGGCTTCAGATTGAACTGCAGTCCCATCTGAGCATGGTACGCTAACATATACCAAACAGGAATAACAAAGATTTATTGTCTGAGTTGCAAGTGTGAGGCTATATTTTCATGTCTAAACTGTGGACACATGGTGGACACATGGTACACAGGCCTGCACAAACACACACACACACACACACACACAGATGCACACACTCACACTGACAGGCCTTGTGCATACAGCAGATTTTGACATACAATGTACTGGCTGGCAGCTACAGTAATACAAGCAATGACCACTTGTGCACTTTAATCCATGAAAGCTCACTCACTCACAACTTGATCCCACCCCCCACCCACCAGAAAGCGTCTCTGGAGGGCACCCTGGCAGAGACGCAGGCACGCTACGCTACCCAGCTAGCAGGCCTGCAGAACATGGTGACCAGCCTGGAGGCCCAGCTATCCCAGCTCCACGCCAACATCGCCAGCAACAAGCAGGAGTACGACATGCTGCTGGACCTGAAGACCCGGCTGGAGCTGGAGATCGCAGAGTACAGGAGGCTGTTGGATGGGGAGGACGACAGGTAAGACCCGATGAAGGGAGGGAGAGAGGGCGGGAACGGTAGAGAGATAGGAAACAGGTGGTCAAGTGGCTGAACAGGTGATGGGGAAAAGAGTGGAAGAGATGAGAGAGAGATTAAACATTAGACAGACAGAGAGAGCGGTTAATTGTGGAAGGAATACCAGAGGAGGAGGAGGAGATGAGAAAGAGAAAGAAAGATAATGGTGTGGAGAGCAAAGAGAAGAAGAGACATCAGGGGAGCGATTGAGTAGAGAAATTATCCATTCAAGTTTGAACCTTAAATGACAATGTAGACATATTCCAGACTAATTTGTGTTTTTCATTTTCTCTCCATTAACAGTTCAAAACAAGGTAAGCTAATTTTCACCACTTCTATCTCAGGCTTATTTTGTCATCCAAGTTCTACTGAAAGTTTATTGGGATTTAACAAATGTGATGAGATATGCTCATAGTTGATGTTTTTTTTCTTTTTCAGTGGTCACCAAGGTCATCACAGTCGTGCAGACAGTTGTGGATGGAAGGGTGGTTGAGAGCTCCAAGACAGTTGATGTGGATGTGGATGAGATTGAGTGATAATTTGACAACATCATCAATAACCAATAAAGATCATGCAGTGGAATCAGACTTTCTTGTGTGGTGTAATTTCTTCATTCAGTGTATTCTATGGATCTACAATAGCATGGATTGAATAGTTTATTCCTCATTTTCACCATCGTTCTCCTTCATCGACAAATAATGAATCTGGTTTTACAACAAATATCAGAGCAGATTTGGTAAATAGCTGATATTTTATGGTTATTTAAATAATTATTTGGTAGCCACTTTGAAGGCATAATGGCCCTTTTAAAGAGTATGTGTTTTCAAATGTCATAGATCCATTAAACCTTTATTTATTCAAGAAAGAGTTTTGCTGAGCATGCATGCTCCTTTTCAACGCTGCCTTACTTCACTTTCATACAGTTACACATCAACACCTGAGAGCTGTGCGACGACACTCTTCTACTGTTGACCACTGGGCAGCTTCATTGGAACAACTGGGGGATAAGTGCCTTGACAGAGAGGGGAGAGCATTACTCATTCAGTTTTTTCTCCGCCCAGATTTTCCCCAAGTGGCCGCAGGATACAAACTGGCAACCTTCCACTCACAACCCCAAACTTGTGAATGAAGTAATGTGGCTGGCGTGAGAAATCTATTCCCCACAGGATCAATCCATAAATCTGTCAAAATAACCACACCTCTTAACTACTAAATACCTCAACTAACATTTATCAGGATGAAGATGACATGTATGGTTTCATAAGACCGTTGGACTCATGCCAAAACTTTGCACTTATAACAATCATCAGATTATTTGGAACTGAGCGGACTCAAACAAGTCAAAAAGATATACAGGACAAAATGGTTATCAGCAAACTGAGAGCCTTTTATTGCATTCACATGTGTATGTGTTGACAGTAATGGATGCAGATGTTTTTGCTTGTCGCCCCCTTTGTGCTCTGCTTGCTTGTTTGTGACAGATTATGCAGTGGTGGTGGAGGAGGACACCAGTTTGCCGTCCACCGTTTCCTCTGTGAGCACCACTACCGTGCGAGTGCTGCTGCTGCTGCTGCTGTTGATGCCGGAGCCGCTGTAGTGGGGGGAAGATAATTTTAAAATATTGATGTGGATTGTTGGTAAATGTTACACTTCAAACAATTTTCAAGCAGAGATATGTGACGGAAGTTGTAAAGAGAATTTTTAGGATGTTATCAGTGCCATCACATTATGCATTTCTGAGGTAGTTCTCAAAATCCAGTTGGATTTTATGGTAGACTTCACTGTCATCATAACTTCCAAAGCACTATCTTCCATCCTTCCTTCCCGCCTTTCCTCCCTTACCTGGCTTCTCCATCCAGCAGCCTCCTGTACTCAGCAATTTCCATCTCCAGCCGGGTCTTGATGTCCAGCAGCACCTTGTACTCTTGGCCCTGGCGTTCCATGTCAGCACGGAGCTGCACCAACTGCTCCTCCAGGCTGGTCACCTGCATCTGGAGGCATTGGAGCTGCATGGAGTATCGTGCCTCTGTGTCAGCCAACGTACCCTCCAGGGAGGCTTTCTGGTGGAGGAGAAAAGAGAGAAGGAGAGAGGGGAACAGAAAAAAATATGTGTCAAAAAGGTCCATTGAGCTTTACATGACATTTTGAGTTTCAGTTTATTATACTAGTGCGAGGAAAGTGATGTTTCATTATATCTGGCCAGGGTGGGATAGTTAAAGGGTGAAAAAGTGGACACTGGACTTTACTAGGACTTTACTTCCCCCAAAACGTTATCTTTTGAAACTTACCATGCTAAGCTGGGACTGTAGTTCGATCTCCAGGCCCTGCAAGGTGCGACGGATCTCAGTGATCTCTGACTTGGAGGTCGCGAGACCTTCTGTGCTGGCAGCCACCTCCTTGTTCAGCGACTCTGACTGCGGTGAACATGAGAGAACTTCAGTATGACATATGACTAGATCATGCCTTCAAACAACAGTCTAAGCCAACAAAGAGAGATGGAGGTATCTACAGTACAGTACAGTGCTTTTTGTATGGCTATTTGACTATTCTCAGCGCTTTGCTCGAAATCGTGGTCCAGTCCCACCTTTGTCTGGAACCAGCTCTCCAGTTCACGCTGGTTCTTGGCAGCCACAGTCTCATACTGCTCACGGATCTCAGCCATGATCGCATTCAAGTCCTGCTGTGGCGCTGCGTCCACCTCCACGTTGATCTGGCCGCTCATCTGGGTCCTCATGGCTGCCAGTTCCTGTTGAGATGTTAACAGTTAAAGATAACATCTACTCCTGACATCACAGACTTAATTGTACTTTAGAGACAGTTAAGTCATTGGGATGAAAACCCACTCAGACAAAGCTTTAAGCTTTAGAAAACTGTTCTGCTATTCGCTACCCACCTCCTCATGGTTCTTTTTGAGGAAGATCAGCTCCTCCTTCAGGCCCTCAATCTGCATCTCCAGGTCTGACCTGGCCAGTGTCAGCTCATCCAGCATTCTCTTCAACCCGGCGATGTCTGCCTCCACTGATTGACGCATGGCCAGCTCATTCTCATACCTGTGAGAGAGCAAGAGATCAGAAATGTACACCTTAACATCAATGTGCTGTATGCATTTGCAATATATCCATCTCCTGTAGGGATGCTTAGGGGTTTGTGGTTTGCATGCTATTATGTAAATTGATCTTCAGGACTACTTTGAAAGAAACAAATTCCCAGTTTTCCATTTCAGCAAGTTTTAGCCAGCTTTTTCCCTCTCATGCTGATGCTTACTTGGTTCTGAAGTCGTCTGCAGCCAGTTTTGCATTGTCAATGGCCAGGTAGATGCCTCCATTAATGCGGGTGGCATCCTGGATCTGCGAGATGAATACAAGGTCTCATGTAACAAAATGAGTAGAATGATTTCCTCATGTCACAAATTGTCTCCAAATGCAAACTGACGCCAGTGTCAGCTCTAATTCACAATAAACATGGACATTAATTAAAGGTTCAACAATATGTTTTTGCAAACTAAGAAAATTCTTATCACATGAGCCTCAACAATATGCATTGTGCACTTTATTACTTTTATTTTCCATCCATCCTTTTAAACAGATGCATGGATGCAATGATTGAGAAGTTACAGTATGACATGCTTTGGTATCATTATTCAGGATTCGGAGGTCATGTGACATACCTTTCCCTGCAGGTCAGCAATGGTGACCTGGAAAGCTGAGTAGTCACGGGCAGCAGGGGAGGTCTTACTCTCCAAGAACTGGCGGATCTTGAGCTCCAGCTCAGCGTTGGCCTTCTCCAAAGAGCGGACCTTTTCCAGGTAGGAGGAAAGACGGTCGTTCAGGTTCTGCATGGTGGCCTTCTCATTGGCCCCAACGTGGATGTCCATGCCATCGCCCGTACCAAAGCCTCCTCCTCCCCCTCCCATGCCAAAACTATAACCACCAGCACCACTGCCTCCTCCTCCCCCTCCCATGCCAAGACCATAACCACCGCCACCTCCTCTGCTGAAGGAAGATGTGGAGATCCTTGTTCCCATTCCACCTGAACCACCATACACACTACTAGCCCGTGCAGCCATGAGGGGGCCTGCACTTCTCATGGAGAGCCGAGATCCACCGGTCATCATGGGGCTGCCCCTCACAGAGCCGGACTTGTAGCTCTGGCTGTACATCGTGGTCATGGCTGCTGAGTGAGAGAGGAGGTCTGTCTGCCTTGGAGAGAAGGAGATAGACTGAGGTGCACAGCTCTGCCTCTGTCCCCTTTTTATCCTGCACAAGGCAGGTGGTGGGGGTGGGGGGTAGCTGAGGGAGAGGCCGAAGGGAGGAGCGTTACCTCAAGTGGGGCAGAGCTCCTCCACCCATCACACACCCTTCAGGCTGATTCTGTTCAGCAATGCAGTGGGAAAAAAAGAGAGAAAGTGGTGTGTTGTACGGTTGCACAATAAATTAAACCCTAGTTTGTGCACAAGGCAAGTTTATTTAACCAAAACCTCATAAAGTCCTACAAACCTCATACAAAACATATGCTTGGTTATTGCATACAATTTACCATGCTTCATATTAAAATGCATGAAAACAGTACATTCATGTGAACCTTTATACATTCCCATCAAGTATAATTTTCATACTAAAAGAACCACGCCTGTTACTATTAGCCTTAGGTTAGTTAGTCAGTCAAATCCGACAGTCTCAAATCCTTGTCAGTGTTCTGACAGGTCATGTGTTTGTATTGAATTTATGCCAGAATTCTTGAGCTCTCATGCAGAAATTGTTATATACCTGTTATGTTACCAAGCCAACAGGCGTTAGTGATGCTGTAAAATGAATCATGATGGTACTGTATAATCCTTCATTTGACTCTCAGCCAACATTCCTCCCTGCAAGGGCCGCTCTGTCTTTTATTTTTATTTTTTTCTCTGTTATCTTTCATGAAAATCTCCCATCCTTTAAGTATCGGTTCCATTGTGATGGATGGTTTCAGTTATTTTACGCATCTTGAACAAAGCATGTTATACATCCTATTTTGTTTTGCTCACCTATAGCCCACAGTGTACATTTTGCATGTAGGATTGCAAGTTAGAAGCAGCTTTTATTGCTTAGAAGTTTATGATGTCAGTTGGGAACTGGCCCTATTCAAGACTGGGCATTGCAGTGCTGGAAAGCTCACCACAGATGTGATTGCTTTACTGTTCTTTTTTTCTTGGCATCACACCTTGGCATTTGCATCATGCCCAAACATGAACAAGCTCTTGCTTGTTTGCTTCTTTCCATTTCACCACAGTATTTCTTTTAGGTCTTTTACAGTGTCCTAGAGCATTTTACAGGAGCAGAGTTTCACATTTTGTATGTGGAAAAGTTCATTTTCATTCATCAAATGTTGAGGCATTTGGCATTTCCTTCCAGTTTGAGAATCCTTTTCATATATAGACAACGATATCAACAATGAATACATTATTTGAATGTTTTGCAGGGGTTAATCTAACATAATCTAACATGGACATGGATCCAACTTGCTTTACCTCTAATTAACTGATATCTCTAATAAACAACTACTGCAGACCCCCCACACACACACGTACACATACACAGCTTGGACTAATACAAACCAGATGCTGCACTCACTACATACTTTTCACTGCTCCTTTTCATTTTGAGGTTTCACAATCTTCTCATGCATGTGCTAAATGGCTATAAATTATGTCCAAGATGTTGATTAGTTTGAAACCCCAGTACTGTTTATGAGTGAACATATTTTTGTCCCTCTGGAGATTGCATTTTCGCACCAACACACCAGTCCAGCCTCTTGTGTGCATGATGTATAGACAGTAATGTACAGTTCTGCACTGTGTTCAGCAGCCTGAGCATCAACCAGCTTCGTCACAGTTTGTTAAAAGTTTCACTGCTGCATTCAAAGATGCACACAAAGGTTCACATTTTCCCTTCTCATCATTACCACACTAACCTTCAAGAGTCATTGATTTTTTTATGAGATGATGCTTCTCTTTTTCGTAACAGTTGCTAAACACTTGTGCTGAATCTCAAAAACAGGATGAGCAAAGTAAGGAGGGAGACACCTTTTCCCTCCGGACAGAAGAAGTTAGAGCATTTGCACATTTGCAAGTTAAACATTTACCTGCAGAAATCTCATTCCATCTCCTGACTTTCAAACATGCACAGCTTGGCAGTGGCAGCAGAACCAAGTGTCCATGCACGTGTCCATGCACGTGTCCATGTACATGTCGGTGCACGTGTGCGTGCGTACGATGCAGCACAACACAATAGAGCCAGTGCACAATGTTCTACTTGTGTGATCGGAGAAACAGTGAACTATACAGATGTCCCTGTGTCCTTAATATAAGGGCGTGGGCCCTGGCCTACAGGTTTTAACAGAAGGGTTCAATGACATACACTGCAATGAAAGTTAGTTTAAGAATGAAAAAAGTACAATTGTCGATGATGTGTGAATGTGTGAGAGATTTCTGACACCAATGTGAGACTTGAGAAATAGGCTTTGCTTTCAGAGTGTGATACATGATTGCATAAGTCTCAAGGGAATTCATCTGTTTTCAATAGTGACAAAGGTTTGAATAACTTTCACTGCAGTTGGAAAGTTGAACACACCTTTTTTGTATTACACACCCGTTAGTTAAGCTTACCTAGGTAAAAAGAAAGGATCATTTGAGGATCATTTGAATGTAAGTATGCCTGTGTATATGTGTATGCTGCGTTCGACATGGCCAGGAAAACATTTTATTTGCAAATTATTTGGGAGTGATTCTATTTCATAAAGTTAAAGTATTTCTATTTCATAGTACTTCAGTAATAAGAATACGAACAAGGGGTTAAAATTTGTGGAATGTGACTTGGGGCAGACAAAGTTGCGTTTTAAAAGTATTTGTCAAAACTTCACTATCAAAAAGTCACTTTCACAACACACCTAGGTATAATTTTCTGGTCATTTTACTTGACGGACCACCCAGTTTCTTCAGAATGGAATTCATGCAGCTGTGGGCCAAATGCGATACAATAGCTAAAAACAAAAAAATAGAGGCAGTAAAAATACGAAAGCTAATAAATTAACTTTCACAAAAACATAGTAAAAACAAAGACAAAGAAACAACTCCAATATTTGATATATACAAGGCATTTTTTAAGGTTCAAAAAAGGCCATATCTCTGGTTAGGTAGGTTAGATATAGTAAGTGGGAATCAGTAACAGTAACAGTACAAAGAGACATTGTGGCTTCGGAAGTAAAAACAAAATGGACACTGCAACAAAAGTATTTTTTAAGTGTCTGTTGTTGAAATCTGATGTTTTAGTCAATTATGAATCAAGCAGCACATCGCTACTTTGTGCTGACAGTCCACAGTGAAGAGAGACAGGAAAGACTGGGGAGAGAGAGAGAGGAGCATGACATGAACCCAGGACATCACGGCCACATCGTGGTACACGCCTTACGCAACTGAGCCACCAGGACGTCCAAAATATTAATCTTAACATCAGGATTTCAAACATGAGTGATGTCTTTTACTAAAGCGTGGTCAAATCAAATGTATCAACTTTAGCTGAAAAAATGGTTTTAGCACACAGTGAGGCCTGGGGCAACATGGGGCAACATGTCCACACACTAAGATTTCAGTAGAAATATTGACTATTTCTCATTACAACAGGTGAAGGGAAAGGAATGGAAAGTTACTGGCTTAACAGTCTATAATTTATTCAATAACCAATAACTTGTCCTACATTAACTTAGCTTATTTGAATATGTCAAGTTCATATTTACAATCAACAATAATGACCATCTCCAATTCCATATCTGGTTAGTATTTTACCAAATATCATTACAGGTCTAGTAGAAGTCTAGTAGTACTCTAGTCATTTTTTCGGGGATAAAATGGCCTTCAGTGAAATAGAATGAAACCAAATTTGTTTATAGGCCTATCTGTAAAACGATTTGAAAATATATTAACAAATATAGGAACAAGGAGCAGTCACATTAAACATGTCATCTTTTAATTCACCTGAAGAAATATTGCATCAACTTGGTGCGATGTTTCAAGTGTGGTCCAAGCCTCTGATAACACCTATATAGCGGCAATTTGCATGGCAGCTAATGGTAAATCAGCTGCCAAATTTGAGACAGCTCAATGCACTTATTTATTTGCCTGTGGTAATTGTTTGCACCCTTTTTAAAAGATCGGAGCCTGTTTGTCTGCACAAGAGGAAGCATGTGCAAGAGCACGATATGAGAAGAGCATAGGGCCTAAAATTGAGCCCTGGGGGACCTTATAAATAATGTCTGCTGTCAGTCAAAGTGGTGTGATGTACAGTATGAAAAGCCAGAGGGAGGATTAAAATCAAACCTTCCCCAGCTTCCTTTGTGTAAAGAAGTTAATTCATTACACAAAGTGTCATGCAACAATTCTAGAAGATGCAGCAGTCAATTTTGTCAGCTGGGTAAAGGCAGGGGGAGTGGGGAGCAGAGTCAGCAGAGACTAGAGCAGGACCAGCAACTCCTGCATCTATTGCAGCAGAGTACGCAATTGCACCAAAATACCAAAGGGGGTTTTGAACCTCAGGAGGCAGCAACAATTAGAATCTCTACAAAAACGCAAAAACAGTCACATTATAATCAGGATTTCAAACATGGCTGATGTCTTGGTGTGGTCAAATGTATCAACATTAGCTGAGAAAATGGTTCTAGCAAAGCAGTGAGGCCTACTGTTTGACAGAGAGCAGTGACTGTCTTATGTTGTGTTGTGAAAACCTGAATTTCTCAAAAAAAAAATGTTTGTGGTTGTTAAAAGAGGTCAGTTGGGTTGAAACTACTTTCTGGCAAAGTTTAGAGATAGAGCTGTAATTACACTGAGGATTAAGGGATCTCAGTACATTTTCCCAAAGAAGGGCTGAACCGCTGTATCAAACCAACTGTATCAAACCAACTGTATCAAAGACATCTTGGGGATTTTTTGGGGTTATAACAACTAGGGGTCATATCATATGGGTGCAAAATACTTCAACCTAGAAGAATTTTCTGAAATATCAAAAATAGAATGAAAATACAATAGGTCCCAGTCAGAAAGTGAGAGATCTGGAGTCTTGTATGTAAACCTTTTGGTAAAAAAAAAAAAAAACGCTCTCCACACTTCCCTGTGGAGGTTTGACAACTTTACGTAAGGGAGAGGTCGAGTGCAGAGGCCATGGCGGTGAAACTGGATTCACCACAACAACTCTGATGAAAAAATGTCTGAGAAAAATGCTGACCTTGCATCCTTAACAGCTTCCTGATACTTACAAAGTAAGTTGCTACACAAAGTCTTTCATCATGTTGGACAAGACTTCTAATTCATTGGCTCTCTGTTTACAGTCAGCTTTTCTTGGTGTCAGACTTTTAAAGTGGAACTCAATTTGATATAAAGTATTAGAGATGGTAGTTATTGGTTTTGCATTGCTGTCTCTGTCCCACATTTCCTCTTGACTTCAGTTTATCCCGTTTGCATTCATTTTGTCTCACTGAACTCAAAACCGGTGGATTTTATGTCCTTATGAGTCGGCCTTGCAAGTTGTGGCTCACTGTCAATGTGCTGGTTCAATGTAGTCAAACTACATTTTATAAGTAGTCTTTTTATAATGTGACAGACTAATTTTGGGGGTATTTAGTGTTAGGTAGGTAGGTAAGGTTCCTCAATACATGCCCCTTATGCAGACTCTTCTGCTGTGAGAGTCAAAAGTCAAGGAGAACCAGTTTTGCAACGCCAAAGGAGAGAGCTTTGGTTTCGACTGAGTTGACTGATTGACATGGTATGTGTTTTGTTCCTTGAGACAACGAGACAGTTTCTTGTCCCTTGGAAGTGTGACTAAGGTCATGCAGACCTCAGTCATACCTTCCTTTGTACATGGGAACCATAGTTTACGTACTCATTCATTAAAAAAATACTAAAATCATACCATGCATTTCAGAAGTGTCCAAACTACATTCAAGCCTCAGGTAGGCACTGCAGGCGTTAGTGTCAAGACATGAATCTCATTTATGTCCAGGATATAGTGGATGATATTATGCTAAGCACAATGCACAAGGCACCAGTGGGAGTTGTGCAGTATGTACCTGCAGTGCAACTTAATGGGCTTTCTCCAAATTAGTTTTTCCAGCACTCACATACCCCATCCATTTTTCCTTTGAATGACTCCTGTCAGAATGAGGTACTTTCCAGTCGAGAGCCTTGCAGACACGAACAACAGCAGATTGTGGTAAAAAAAGGGAAGAAGAGTATATAGCATGTTAGAAATGTGGCTACTGCTGTGACATGAGGAATAGCCTGCGGTTTTACCTGGGTGTGTATCTCTCATGTTGGGAAGAAAAGCAACATAAAACAATCTCTCTCTCTCTCTCTCTCTCTCTCTCTCTCTCTCTCTCTCTCTCTCTCTCTCTCTCGCTCTCTCTCACTCTCTCTCGACTGCGAGCTACAATGAGTCACTGCTAGCATCAGGTTTTCTGACACCGCCCTGCCTTTGTGTTTTTTCTATCCCAGGCCCAGACTGGTTTCTGCTGCATATGGTTATACCCTGCAGCCAATGGCCACACCCTGTTCAACCAGGCATAATTCATATATCCGGTCTTCAGTTGCATGGAGAGGTCTGGAAATTTCCAGGAGAGAATACTGGATTGAGAATTGTGCGACGATAAGTTTTTTAATTTGCAAGACGCATTACAATGGCCAGTATGAGTCACATTTCATTTAATGATATGAGAGTCTAGTTGCACACATTTAATAAGCTGCTCTTCATGTTTTCATGTAATAGTTGAAAATTGTTGTTAGCAGAATTATTTTGAAGTGTAAGATTAAACATCCTCATAAAGTAATATGACCTACTGTGTCTCTGCTGTTTCTTTGAATAAAACATCTACCTACAGTGTAGCAGGGTGTGCATGGCTCAAAGTGCACATCGAGCAGGGAGTTTGCCCCCCGCCCCACAATATTGTCTTTTGTGTGACAACTTTTATTTTTACAATTAGGCACGAATTTTGACACTAGGAGGGTGAATTTGACGAGAGGTTTTCAGTTTGAAATGGGATTTTAATGGTGCCACGTGATCAGGTGAGAAAGTGGGTGTTGAAGGGATGAAAATGTATTGTGGACTGTCAAATGGGCAAATGGGAATGCATACTGTTTTATATAGTTTAATCTCTAAATTAATTCTGAAATTGCTCTAGATTCTGTTTAGAGTGCATGTAAGTGGTTGGACATGTGTATTGCATGAGCCCCACCCAGATTTTTTGTTTTTTGTTGTTGTTTTTTTAGCTGTTTTTTTGTTGTTGTTGTTTTTGTTTGCTTGTTTTTCCGTTTAGAACAATATAATGTTTCAAGGCTGGGAGGCTGATGCATCTTTTTATCTTTGCCTGACTAAACTTGATATTGCTCTGAGTTGCACAGACAGAATAGAATTGCTGAGACAGGATGAATCATACTTGTGTGATTAGTGTGATTAATGACATTTAAAGCGTAATTATGATAAATAGCAACATTTTTTATTTCAGTCAAGCATTAAAAGAAAGGGAATAGGAGCCTCTTATTAGGTTTTGTTTTGGGTTTTTTTTTGGGGGGGGGGTTTACATCTACTGAGTCATTGACTCTATTTTGCCCAACCAATTAACACTTTTGCCAGGTCTGGCTTGGTTTCATGCAGATCCCAAGTCTCCACTTGATTCAACTCCACCCAAATGAAGAAGCCTGTGGTGACTGATTGTGCACGCCAGACCTGACAGAAGCAAGTCTTGACACATTAAAAATATTCAATGCTTCAGTGAGCACGGGGAACTTTGCTCACTCCAGTCCAAACAAAGGATTTATTGTGTAACATTTAGGACACAGTATCCTCCGTAGATAAATCTTTCTTTTCTGCATGTTTCAATGTAAAGTATATTCAATGTCACACACAATAGTGACTTTAAATAGGATATTTTCTGCAATGTACTGTGTGAAATCAATACTGTGCCTGGATTTAATGCCATTTACAGTGCATTGCTTGTGGTCCTGTGAGTGTACAATCAAGTCAAAATAGCCAGGTTTCTTAAGGTCTCTTATGCAACAGCAGTCTGTTTCCACTTAGGCACAATGAGATCATACTATCCCCCAAAGTTGTGCCTGGGCACCACTTGTGGAGTGTTGAAAAGAGAAAGGTGACACCTGGTGGTCTTCAGTGGGAATACATGCAAAAGAGTACATGGCACTTAGAATCAGTATTTTATTTTCCATATTTCAGTATATTGTGGCATTTTGCCAGGATCTCCATTTCATCAGGAAGAATATATGAAACACCAGTCTACCTTAGGTGCATGCAGCAAAAAAGGGATAGAAATAAAGGTATAAATCTGCTTTCATTAAGCGATACCTTGACAAATTACATTTTAGTTAGGAATTTTTCTATGCATGTGCCACATTATGGAAAAAAGTTTTTAAATTTTTCTTTAAATTTCCCTAAACTGGCTTGATAGTATGGAGCCAAGATCTAAAAACCTGTATCTGAAAGATGAAGAAGTTGAATATGTGTATGTTGACTACAAATGTCTTGCATTGTTTATGCACGTAATGACTTTACGTTGCTATTGTTTTTAAACATCCTCAAATTGGTTTTGTAGGCACAAATATCTTGACACTTATTGACACCTGCATTATTTGTACATACAAAAAAATAAGTTGCTTTAAAAACAACTTACTTGCAACTGCAATTCTAATTGTAATGCACATTTGCAACTAGTGACACACATGTGCAACTTCATCATTCTTTTCTGGTTTGTGATCAGATTTTGGCTCCATACTTATTAAAGCCAGCATCCATCATTGAAGGATCACCACTAGCTGCAAGCTAGGCAACTGAAACAAAAATGTCAAGGTATCCCTTTAAGAGGCAAAAGTGCTTTTTAAAAATATTTAGATTTTTTGGAAACTGTGTGCCTTGTATATAGCCAACTTAAATTGACAAGCCAATAACTGTATTTAACAGATGACTATAGGAAATTATGAATTCATCAATTATTGCTGCCTATAGCCAATTATTAAGTCAGTTGCCAAATCACCTTGAAAAAAATAAGTTTAGGGGCAGCACAGGTCACAAGTGAAATGCAGTTTTACTGAATTTCCTGCACTTCGGTATCAACAACGGAAGACACCACCCTCCCATCGACAACCTCCTCCACAATGGTCTTCACCCGCCTCTCGATGTGGGGTTTGTGCGCTGTAGAGATGCAGAACAAGCACAGTTAATCATGTGAATACAGAGACTGTGGTAGGACCCTAACAGTACGTTATTGTTATATTAGAAGATTAGATTCTCTTTGGATGGATGGATGGATGGATGGATGAATGGATGGATGGATGGATGGATGGATGAAGATCAGTTGAGTGAATATTATTATCTTCATCTAAACATATTTTGTAGTATACTTTTTGTAGTATAGTGTTTCTCACCTTCCACCTTCTCCACCACCTTCACCTGGCTGATGACCACGGCCCTTTGGAAAGAGCAAAGCAACAACATAGTATTATTATCATTATAGTTATTATAATTATTATAATTATTATTATTACTCTGTAAAGTATATCTATTGCAAAAACCCACTGGTTTATTTGTCATCTACTCTGGCTTACAAAGTCCATTGAAAGGCTTTATGAAACAAAGTGCTCATCATCCACTTCTCCTCATTATTCATTATCTCTAATCATCTCACCTTCTGTCTCTTCCCTTTATCAGCTTCCCGTTTTCTCCCCCCCCCCCCCCCTCTTTATCTCCCACCTTCCCATTTTCACTCTCACTTTGCACGCGTCTCTCCCTCCAGCAGTCTCCTATACTCGGCGATCTCCAGCTCCAGCCTCATCTTGATGTCCAGGAGCAACTTGTAATCTGTGGCTTGCTGCTGGATGCTGACGGTCAACTGCTGCAGCTCTGCCTCCAACGTATGGATGCTCAGCTGCAGCTGGCTGAGCTGCACGCTGTATCGACCCCCGACATCTGCCAAGCTCTGCTCCAGGTATTGTTTCTGCAGGACAAGTGGGAGGGACGTAAAATTGAGGGTGCGTGTGTTTTCTGCATAATGGGAAATGTTGAGACTGTATGAAATTGTTTACATGGTGTATCTGCACAACAAGTTCTCAAAAGAGAGTGATGCTTCTGCAACTCTGTAGAGGATACTTCTCAGAAATGTATCTTCTTGATCAGGTTGTTGTTACACACCTTGCTTGGTGCTTGGCGTGTTAGTTGATATTAACTGGTAATAAAGCCTGCTTCAGACCCTGAAACACTGGGAATATATGTGACACCTTTCATCCGTTGAAATTGGTTTGTATGATAGAATGTGGCCCACCTGGGACAGTATGGCTTGGAGCTCAATCTCCACACTCTGGTAGGTCCTCTTCAGTTCTGACAGCTCTGAATGGGTGGTCTTCACCTGTGTGGTGCTGGTGCTGATCTGGGTCTGCAAAATCTCCACCTTTTACACACACACACACACACACACACACACACACACACACATTAATCCCTTGATATCCTTACCTGTTATATTTCCGTGTAACATTTTGAGCACACACATGACAGCGCTCCCCCATCTCACCTTATTTTGGAACCATTTCTCAACCTCCCGCTGGTTCTTCTGCACCACGGCCTCGTACTGCTCCCTGATCTCCTCCAGGGTCTTTGTCAGGTCGGCAGATTCGGCGCAGTCCACCTCGACATTCACAGCACCGGTCTGCTGGACCCGCAACAGCTGTATCTCCTGCAACGGGGGAAAGGGACACTTTGAACTCCTTCCCTTCCATGGGTGGAAGAGTCATGACAGCCGCCATCCACCCCAATAGATGGCGCCATTGCACTTGTTAGTGAGAGAGTAGCCGTGCGAAGCCAACTTGTGAGTTCTTGCCCCTCCTGGCATGTCATCTCTTCCAACCCCCCATTGAGACAATTATGTTAAAACAGAGAAATTTCTCTGGAATGGAACAGTTATCACCTCCTCATGGTTCCTCCTGACATACACCAGCTCCTCTTTCAGACTTTCTATTTGGACCTCCAGGTCGCTGCGGGCCAGAGTCAGGCTGTCCAGGACGCCGCGGAGACGGGCCAGGTCGGCCTCCACCATCATACGCATGTTCAGCTCTGTCTCAAATCTACAGAGGGAAGACAGGTGGAGTCATAGAGGCTATATATAAGTGTTGTTTACTGTAATTCACTGTACTGTACTTCATTACCATGGATTGTATGTTAATGTGTTTCTTTTAATTCATAGCACTGTTGTGACTTTGTAAAGAAAAGAGTTACACATATATCAATAGTTCTAGGAAATTACCAAATTTTCTTCTAAATTTATTGAAGATTTTGCTGACACATGGTATCAGTGTGAAATGAAATGCATGAGACAACAGAAGGCGGCAAACCTACTTCATTTTGAAGTCATCCGCAGTCAGTCTGGCGTTGTCCACCTGCAGGGTCAACTGCTGATGTTCTGAAAACCTCCTCAGGATCTAAAGGAGAGAGAAAATCAAAAATAATCTATATATTCATATGTGGGATTGTATTCCTGTACAGATACCTGATACAGGGCTACGCCTAGTTGAGTTGAAAAGGGACCCTCTTGGGGTTGTAACCACGATCTGTTGACATTGCATTCTCATTAATGTCATGTATTTCTGATGACATAAAGTGCAGTTAATGTTCATTTTAGGCTTCTAGATGATAGACATTAAAGACCCCATGAAATGGCATCTTTACTTCCTGGATTTGATGTCTTTCCTGTTGAAACAGGATGTTGGGGCGGGACATAACACAGTGAGGGATCATTCAAAAGTTTAGCAGTTGTTGTGACCATTGACACTATATACAGTATGTGACTTATATTCCTTGGATCTGGATTCATCAAAAGACACATTTTGTTTGGAGCATCCTAAGAACAAAATGACCAGCCTAGGCCTACTGTCTTAATGACAGCAATTAAAAAAACAAATTGGTAGACAACAGCTGGACTATTGAGGCTTTCAGGCCCTGTTTGGACCAGAATTTGTGTCCCATCAGACAACACAGGCAATATTATTTTATTGGACCTTAAAATAAAGTAGTGCATGAGTGGTAGCCTACCTGAGCCCGGAGGTCAGAGATGTTGCCAAAGAAGACAGTGAGGTCCCTGCTGTAGACGGGACCTTTCTTGTCATAGAACTCTCTGATCTGCAGCTCCAGCTTCCTATTGGCTGCCTCCAGGGAGCGCACCTGCACACACAAACACACAAACACAGGACATGGCAGCTTCGTCCATCCGCATCTGAGAATGATGTCAGACCAGTAAGATGCTATGACTGCGAAAAGTGATGCATTATTAATGGGTTTTCTTAGCTTTGTCTCAGTGGCTTGAAATGTAGGCTGTGAACTGCTTCAGAACCACAACAACATGTGAGTCTCGGTCAAAATTTTAAGAAATATACTGAACAGTTCTGCTGAAAACTGCACACATTGTAGCCTAATTACATTTCATGCTACTCTTAAACTGGAGATTGTAAGATTATATGACATTGCAGAAGATATGCATTGGGTATAACCTGTTTTTAATGTTTTTAGAGGTAAATGAATTCCAACAACCTGTTGCAAAATGTTACATGGAATACAGATTGAATGTTAAGTAGCCTGTCAGTGAGATATTGACAACTGTAGATAGATCCAGTGTTGGGAGTTAGAGTAGCTACTCTTTTGTGATTACTTTTTTGTGGTATACCAACTTAATTTTCGTAGCCTAATCCGTCATTAGGTACTTTTTAAAACAGAATGTCGTTACTTTCATACTTTCATCTCATTTATTTATTAATTTATTTATTTATGTATTTGTTAGCGCAAATAAAAAAAAATAAAAAAAACAAAAATAAAAAACGTGACTGGATATTATTAAGGTAAGTAACGGAATAATGTAACTAATTACTTTCTAAAAGTAACTGCACAGCTGTAAAGATACCTGCCAGTGTTAATAAGTTCACCCATCAGAGTTAATTTAACACTTTTAGATAGTTTCGGACAGTTAAGTCCCCAATCGACACTTTTCACTTGGCCTACTAAAACTGGAACATGTGCTGTGCGGATAGATCCATCATCATCATCATCATCATCATCATCATCATCATCGTGGTTACCTTGTCCAGGTATGAGGCCAGGCGGTCGTTCAGATTCTGCATGGTCACCTTCTCGTTGCCGCACAGCGCCATCTCGCCGTAAGACATCCCCCCGGAGGAGAAGACGCTCTGGGAGATGCGGGTCCCGTACCCCCCCGCGCCCCCGTACACACTGGGCGCGCGGCCGCCGGACATGACGGAGGCGGAGGACATGCGGGACCGGAGCTGCATCCCGGCGGTCATACTGACAGCGCTGGAGCCGCCGGTGCTGCGAGAGCTGAAGCTGCTGCTGCTGGCGCGTTTGTAAACGGCAGACATGATGGCGAGAGATGGACGGCAGACTGTTAGTCCCTCGAGGTTGACTGGCGGTGGTTTACCCGGTTGGAGATGACAGGAGTCTCTGTATAAACCTGCTACAGTCAGCGGGGCATTTTATAGGATTTGGAGGGCGAGAGGCAGCGGTCATGTCATGTGCCAGGCAATGTTTGGTATGGAGATAATATGTCTTCAAAAATGGGTGTGTGCACTAATAGATAGAAGATTAAGTTTTTGACAGGTTGAATATCTAGTTAGGCGACTATCAGGCTGATAACCAGACGGATAATCTGCCAAAGGCGTGGAGATAATTGTTTTCTTCTTTATGTGTCTAGGCTATAACACTTAGAGGAGGTTTTAATAACGTAGGCTACATTTAACAGGTTGAATATCTGGTCAGGCAACTTGGGCTTCTCTGGAAATTCAGCTCAACGTTTAGGCTGGTGTTGCTGTCACTGATGGCATAGGTGGCAATTTGCCTGGAATTTCTTTTTGTGTTTGACTGTGACCTTGAATGACAGCTAATTGGAAACAAGCAGAACATACTAAAACAATTAATTTAGAGACTTTTTTCCCCTACTTTTTCCCTTCTGAAATGTGTCCCCTATAATGTAGATGAAGCCAATTTCCCCTCACCTAAAACTTAAGGTAGTCTCCAATGAAAAAGCTCATCCTCCATTTTCTGCAAAGATTTCAAAAAGGTGTAGGCTATTCATTGTAGCCTTCTAAATTTGTGTAAACCTGAATTAAGCTAGTCTCTCATTGCAGTTAGATCACTAAAGGAATAGGAATGAGTAGGAATAGGCTACGTTATGGATGATTTTGATCGGTCGGTCCTAGTCTAGGTCAGAGAAGGCAAGGTAGGCTACAGCCAGGAAACACAATGTCAGGAAAAGACAAGACAGATTATGGATCTTCTTCACGTTTTCAAAAGAGGAAGAAAGGTAAGATATGTTATAGGTTAGTTTACATCACAGGTTAAATAATTTACTTCTTAAAATTAGTTATGCTTAAAGTTAAGTTTCCATACGTAACAAACAAACCAAAGTAGCTCACTATTAGGTTGTAGTAATATAGTGATATAGGTAGTGAAATATATAGAAATATAACTTTTGATTAAATATAACTCACTGGATTACGATTGGATTGGATCTTTTTTTTTTACAGTAAAGAGACAGATGAGGAGTGAGGAGCAAATACTGTATATCATATATATTTAAAGTTTTATATATTAATTGATAACTGTGTCTGTTCATTTTTTGCAAAACCTGAAATGAACAAGAGAGAGGAGGAGACAGAGACAAAGAGAGATGAGGGGAGGAGACAAATAAGTGTCAAGAGAAGAATTCAGGAGGCAGGCCTGAGGAGAGAGACAGACTACAATATACTGTCTCACTGTTGGCCTGTACAGACTGCTGCTCAAACTGTTTACTATGCTGCTTCATTTACACCTATGCATGTTCATGTCAAATTACACCAGATTGATGCATTTTGCTGTTTCAATTTTAAAAAATTTCCCCTACTATGGTTCTGTGTCTTCGTTGAAATCCTAACAACGCCCCTGGGTAGTACTAATAGCAGTAGTAGCGGTATTAAAATGTCTTTTTGCAGTTTGCATATTGCATTGCACTTCTAATAAAACTTTACACTTCAAAATGCAATAATTTATACATAAGCCAACAAATCCTTTAACAGTACTAATAATGTTGTGCAATGCATGCCGTTTTGGTCCACTCCCCTCTCTGCCACTACCTGTCTCGTCATCATCATCATCACCATCACCATCACCATCATCATCATCGCCATCGCAGTCTTCTGGCTGCCAGCTTGTTTGCAAAGGAAACATGTTGCCACTTATGTTTCTCTCATTCAGTGTACGCTCACACACAAATGATCATGGCCTGACTGCATAAACTCTTCTCTATTCAGACGTTTTTAAAGCTCTCCTCTCCTCCCAAGTATACCTAGCACAAAGTGTGAAACAAAACCTTGAACTTTTACCACCGCCTAGACATTGAGGACAGGCTTAAAGAAACATTTCAAGGCAATGCCTTGGAAACCGAGATGTGTCTTTTTCCATTGTGGGCTTCTGGCTGGGTTCCTGCCTCTCATTCACTTTCTGTTTTCTTTGGGACAGCTAAATAGTTCTGTTCTGTCATGCAGAGCAAAAGAGTTAGACAAAAGATTTAATAGCTGCATGCATGAATAGAGTTTTTTTTTAGGAAGGTATAAGTCTCTTCCAAATGTGAGTGTGAGCTGTGCGTGTGTGTGTGCTTCAATGTTAATCTTTTACTCCGTCCCACACACCCACTTCTGAAGGAAACTCTCATGCTCCATTACAGAAAGATATGCTGGACCACAAATTCTTCAGAACTCTCACCGCCACACACCCAAAAAGACTACAAACATGCACACACACGCGCACACACACACACACACACCTTTTCACAGGAGGATTATCTTACATTAGGTTGGAATAAAAATTCCCTAAGTTATCGACATATCTAAATGTCAACTCAAACTACTGTCACACACACCCATCAGTGAAAAGTGAAAGATAACACCCTGCATGCCAGAGCCAGTCGGCAGTTGCTGGCACTCACATCCGTGGTTGAGAACGTACTTTCAAAATGCAAATCTGTTACAGATTGCTGGGTATTTCACAAAAACATTACTCAGTAACATAATCCATGAGATTCTTAAAACTCAGTAATGTAATCCATTTACTTTATTTTTTATTTTTAGATTTACAATTTTTATACTGTAATTTTAATAGGTTTATTATCATCCTTTCCAAACATAATCAATAAAGTTTTGATATGTGTAAAATTATGTTTGCATCGTAATCTCCACATAACAATGGCTTTGATTTAACCTTCTCTTCTTTTGTTTCTGAGCTATCCAACAAGTATCCTCGCATTTTGTTTCTTCAAAGGTATCTGTGGTCTGACTGCTGTGTTTAGACACTGTAACGGTATAATAGGAGTCATTTGTAGAGGTATTGTGAGAGCTTGAGTGCTTTTACTGTCTGTTTCATCCCATTCATAAGAAACAATAAAGATTCAAAAGATGTATACTATTATTAGGTATTATAAAGGGACACATGTCTGGCATGTCTACCTATCTTGTCGTCCTCTTTCACTGCTTACCTTGGAGCTACACATTGCACTTTTTCTATTGTGTTTTTACTGTGCTGTGCTGTGCCAGAGGCTACTTTTTGTTTATGTTTTAAAGCTTGTATCTGTATGTTAAAAAGCATAAATGCTGTGCTGTTAGTGGGAAGTTTTCCCAGTGGACCTATAAAGTAATAAAGTATCAGTCAGTGAATGGCCTTTTCTTAAAATGTGTGAGTGGTATTTTTTTTTTTTTTACAAATTTAGTGGTTGTAATTGTGTATTTCTAGGGACATCACTAATACCCAAGGAACAAAAGGTAGAGGAGACAGATAGACATCTAGAGCAGCACTGATTGACAGGGAGGGTGAGCTCAGAAACAATTCTAAAGAAATTGTGGTCGGCCTTTTACTCGACTGACAGTGTCACTCATCAATCAGTAGCAAAGGCAGCGTGAGAAAATCATTACAGAATAGAGTAAGAATGGAGAAGAAAAAGAAGCAGAAGAAGAAGAAGGTACATGGACAGGTGGTTATGTTATGTTTGTGAGGACATGATGCGGGCCGCCAGGTGAAAATAGTCAGAAAAGAGAGATGGGCATCAGGAGCAGCCCTGCTTGATAAAGACGGTGTGGATACATCTGGGCCAGATAAACAGATTGTGTGTTGAATGCTTTTCAGATTTCACTGATGGGTGTGTGTGTGATTTGCACTGGCATTTAGCCGACATGCCAGTCAGTCTAGCAAGAGGATTTATGACAGTGTTCAGGCCAAACTAATGATTATCTCCCTACTATAAGCTTATAGGTCACCAGGAAATCATAAAAAGTTCTTAGGCAACATACCATCAACTAGTAAGATCAAACTTCTGAGTGCATGGTTCAGTTTACTGTAGGCCTACATCCTCTCAGATTTGCTCACAGCACTCTGAGGTATTTGGTTGCACTTATTGTAAGTTGCTTTGGACAAAAGTGTCTGCTAAATGATGTAATGTAATGTAATGTAAGGTATGAGTACTGTAGGTCTATGCTTGTACTGTACATACTCAGATGCATGCACATCTGCGATATCATGCCGTTAACCATCATTCATCGTTTATTAATTGGAAATTGTGCACATGTAAAAAAAACTGATCATTATACAGTAAACTACAGTTCACAGATGATGCTTCCTTGACCATTTTAAGAGACTGTGTTCATGTCATTCTCTGCTTTACTAGATAGTACATAGACAGTACTGACAGGAAAGATCCGGTCTCAAAATCACAATGACCTTAGTGTCTCACACACAGCGTTCACCCCAGGCAGCTGAGCCACCTGACCATTTGGTGTTGTGGTAGAAAATCTATATGTAAACAATCCTAATGTTCGTCACGTTCATCATTATTCTCACTAAGAGGGTAGCATGTACGTCATCTGGAAAGGCCACTCAATCCACAACATGATACGGAGAAAGCAATAATCCCCTTCACCTACTCACTAAATGTTCCTTCCTTGTTCCAAATTCTGTATGGTAAACTAGCATACATGTATCCATTATCCAGCATTACTTTTCAAAACGACCAAATGAAAAACTGTCCTCCAGAGCCCATGCAGTATTTTGACTGTTATTGATGTGATGTACATGGATGTGATGTTGTGTTTTAATTGGTGAGACCTGCCTTGGCAGGACAATAAAGCTGTATTCTATTCCATTCTATTGTCTGTGTCCTGTCCTACCACCTGTAAATTGTTAGAAGAATAGCGTCATCAGATTGGAAGAAGCCAATTGGTAGCTTGATCACATTAATGACAAACCT
The DNA here is from genome assembly GCF_048128805.1 of Centroberyx gerrardi. Lineage (NCBI taxonomy): Eukaryota > Metazoa > Chordata > Actinopteri > Beryciformes > Berycidae > Centroberyx > Centroberyx gerrardi. The sequence continues at coordinate 19,489,716 of NC_135999.1, read as the reverse complement.
GCTCCTAGCTCCCCACTGCCTTCCAATTCAGGTTTCACCTGAATGGCACTCACCATAGATAGTATGAGGAGTAGTTACATCAGATCCTATGTATTGGTAAAAAAGAAAAAAAAGAAAAAAGCTCTAAAAACAGTATTGAATTTCTAATGTAAACACATTGACTCACTTTATTGTTATTGCAGGGCAAAAAAGGCCTTTCCAGGTAAGTGAAAAGCATAATGATGTATCCATGAATGTAAAATGGTCCATCATTTCCTTTACGCACATCCTGTCCATCCACCCATCTCCCAATCAATCAAAAGCTCCATAGTGAACACTGTTATCAGCCGTTGATTGTAGGCCATATCGCTTGCACCAAAAGTGGCGTATAAAAGAGCCGATGTCCTTAACCCGTGCCAGAAGCATCACACTTCTCTGATTTCATCGTGTGCAGACTTGACCTCATCTTCACAGGTACAGTAAGTCAGTTTGAGTAAAAAGAATTCATACTTTGGTTAGTTAATTATGTTCATTTAAATATATTTTTTTACCAGAAACCTTTTGTTTTTTCTGTACACAGACATGGCAGGGAATGGAATCCTGGTTTGTGCACTTGTGGCTGCGCTGCTAGTGTCTGGCATGGCCTCTCCCCCAAAATCCCCCTCATCTGGAGACACTAAAGAGAGCGGGACACTACGGCAGCTCCTGGCCAGACGGGAGAAAGTGAAAGACAGCAGGGACTCAGTTGCCAGACAGGAGCAGGCAGGTCAGGCACGCACGGCACGGATGGAGAGGATGGCGCACCTGTCGGAGGATGAACGCGAGGTTATGACAAAACAAATTATGCAAGCAATTTCAGGTATGTCGTGGGTGTGGGTGTGAAAGTTGTTTTTTTGAGGTTGTGCATGTGTAATTCACATAAGTGAGTTGAGGCAGAGATCCAAGAAATTTCCAAAGTCATTGCCACAGCTGCTCTATTGAAGTTTTACATGCACTTTGTATTTGCATTTTTTTAAAAGCCTTTAGTGTGGCTAATGCAGGAATGTTTTGTTCGCAGAGATAATGAACTCCGGGTGCATGTCAGACCGGGACTACCAGGGTTGGGTGGACTTCGGACGCCGGAGCGCAGAGTAGAGACACAACAATGCCAACAACCGTAACACTGATAACATTTTAGAGCTTAGACATACTGCATTTTGTTTGGAATTTACACAGTCAAAATCAATATTTTATTTGTTGTTTTAATTACTTTTACTGTTTTACTGCCTGAAACTTTATAAATAAACACTGTTTGCATACTTATCATAAGAGTAATGTGTATTGTTTCTATATGGGTTACAGTTGCTTTCATTTTTATGCCGAGGGGCATCAAGAGTGTGTTTTTCATCCTATTGTAGCGATACAAACATACAAAACCGTATTGGATGGAAATGCAAAGTAAAGTTTAATTCACAGGTGGTACAATTTATATCAACACGGACATACAGTATATAACTATGGTTCTAACATAGAATTCAGCAAACAGTAGTGCATTTCAACATTGGAGAAACACAGCGGTTTGGTTGATTACTGTCAGAATACACATTTTCAAAACCTGCATTTATGTTTTATTCCCTTTTTAATCCACAGTATCCTATGCCTTTTGCCTACAGTTGATTGTCCAGAGAGAATCTACAGAAACATGCTGTTTTTAAATAATCATGACCTCTTTTCTAATTGTATTTCTTTACATAAGGTATCCCCCTCAATGCAATGGGAGAATTCACTTTGAATGCCCTTCATTATTTTGATTTCATTTCATTTCTATCCCAGCAGTTTCAAAATTCCTGATGACATGAAATACAGTAGATTTTGTACAAGCAACATTTTCAGTCAGTGAGTAAATATACATATAGTGAGTAAATGGGCTTCTAGCAATCCCATTCAATGTCTTTGATGCAGCATGGCAGACTACCTGAATTCTCTTGTTGGAGTTTGGCTAAGCACAAGTTCACAATGGCAGAAATTTCAATGGTAAGCACTGTACAATGGCTTGCAGGTGATGCTGTATGTCATGCGGCCAGAATTACGTCGGCTGTGTGAGAGCAAATGATGAACTGGGAGAGACTGCTCAGTGGTATCAAGGATGTCACCATTATTCAGTATTCAGTGTGTCATCTCTCCCAGTTTTGGGGCAGATGGTCAACGTAGTGCTTGTTGATCTATAATATCTCAAGTGTTTAATTCAGTATATTGAACAAACTTATGTACAGCGTGCTTTATTCACTACAGCAGCTAATAAGCAGAAAAACAAGAGTGTATTTCAGTGCATTTGAAAGGTCTTAAATGTGACATAGACAGCATTGGTAGTCAGTTTGGTGTTTCAAATAACAATAAATTATCCTACGTAGTCTTCTGAACTTTCCCAAGTGACAACGTTGTTATATACACACAGTAATGACTTTACAACTGATGTTGACATTTTGAAAACTAAGTGTGTGACCAGCGCCAGGGAAAACCACCATTCCCTTTCATACCGTGTAAAATGACGTCCACAAAACACAGTATAAAAACGTTTTTTTTTCTTTGTGATGTTTCTTTTTTGTATATAAAAAAAGATGTCAGCACGCTGCAGTCAGACTGCAACGTGCTGATCAGGTGACTGTCCTGAGATGAAGGTGTCACACACACACACACACAAATTGTCATGGAGATCTATCTACTGTACACGAGTTCATAGAAAAGAATAGTACTGTACACTACCGACACCAAAGAACCTTAAAGTATGGCTCCAGCATTTCCTGCGGCTTTGTTCTCAAGACAATATCGCTGAGGGTCCCGAAATGCACAATGGGGATCACAAAGCTAGCAGCATGGCTTGATGCAAAGTCACTAAGGTGAATAAGAAAGGAGGTGGATTAGTCCATATCAGACTTTAGGAGGGTGCTTGATTGTTTGTCTCTCCTTGCCATTGCCACCCATCATCCCCCAGGCTGCCACGTTGTGCAACCCGAGACTCTGTAGCTTCTCAACCAGGTTGAAGCTGAAAATGTTCCTTCTTCCCTCTTCCTTCAAGCATGAGCCTCCGCCTTTCTCTTTTGCGGTGGAGCTTGAAAGCGTTGTGTTGTGAGAGTGGTAGGGGTTTTGGCGGGGATAGGGGGAGGCTGAGATGCCACGCTCTTGCAGCAGCTGCAGGAGTCCCAGTGATGAAGTGGTGAAGGTTGGAGTGGTGGTGGCGGCTGGGCCTCCCAGGCGGGAGTCAAAGCGGTGGCCAAAGTGCTGCTGCTGGGACGTGGGGGAAGTGCTCAGGTGCTCACAGCTCCCACAAGCTGGCAGGCTGAGACCGTGAAGGCTGCCAATGGAAAATAGTTTGGGAAAACAGACAACAGGTCAAATAAGAAACTGAGCCATTTCTTGTCGCACAACCAAACATACACATATGCTAAAGTCATGCACTACAAATTTAAGAACAGGACAATATACTACAAAAACAAGACAGTATCCAACTGCTTTGGTTAGTTCAGTTGTTAGTTTCTGTCTGTATCATGGCTGTAAGTAATGGATAAACATGATGTTAGTGTGCCAGCACTGATGGAACAGGATCTGGTGGTTTGTCATGCTGAAAACCTAGAAAAGTAAGAGATATTAGCACATGTAGTATAATGTTAACAAGCAAGGAATGTGGGGGGTACAGTCATGTACAAGTTAGACTGGATTTAACAGCTCAACTGCTCAGTAAAAGGCAGGTTTTAGTAGGAGGTGCAGGTTGTATGTATTCGCTGAGGTGGGATTTAGGTTAGGAAGGTAGGGATGGAAGCACACTACAGGATTTTCACAAAATTTAGCCCTAACCTATGCCAATTTAAGTGTTGTGAAAAATCTGATTTCATGATCTTCCACACAGGCTTTTTTAGAATACTTCAATGTTGAAAATTTAGGCACACAAGGCAACGTTAATTCACCTTATGTTTAATTAGTTAAAGAAACACACAGCACTGTGCCTCCATCCACGAGAAATAAAGCCGTTTTTTTACAGCGTTCTGACTGTATTCGTGACACCTGGCTCTTACTTTGCCCTGAAGGCTTCTTTTAGACTTGGAGAAAGAGCCTGGACAGACGCTTTTTGCCGCTGAGAGGGTAGAGAACAGAGGTTGGTAAGAAGAGAAGGAGAGCGACAGGTTGGAAGAGAGGAAATCTGGAATATCCACACTATACTTGTGGAATCAAAGTAACAGTAAAACAAAGTTGAGGGTTAAGTAGCACTGAATATACATATCTTTTCGCTTTACTTATTTACAGTTTAGTTTACAGTAACTAGGTACACCACAACAATGATAACCAAGTACAGTAGCATATGCAGATCACTTGATGAATGAAGTCCCGTTCGCTGTCCTCAGTTACAGAAAAAATTATTAATGATTAGGGATGGGACGATATGCTTATCTCACAAACAAAAGTATGAGCCACAGATCTTTCTAGCAATGGCAAATAATATAATTTTGATAGAGAACTTATGAAATTGTGATGAAGCCATCTCATTTGTGATTAGTGCAGCAGAATAAGATGCAGCTAATATTGCGATTCATTTTTCTGCCCCACGATACATATTGTCACATTTTTGTATTGCGATATATTGTCCCATCCCTATTAATGATACAACATTTCAGTCATCCAACCTTCATCAGGTTTCTAACCAAGTAGCACGTGAAACCAAAAATGAATGAAAAATGTGCATGCATGTGTATTCTTACCTAGTGGAGAAAGAGGGGAGGAGGAGGGAGGGTTGGAGGACTTGACAGGTGGTAATGGTATGTGTGGGGGAGGTCTGGGGGAGGTTGGGGCTGGATGAAGAGACTGTGAGGTCATGGAGGGAGAAAATCACACTTAACTACACATGAAGGAAAATACACACATCGAATGAGAAACCTCTACAGGGCCAATGAAGTCAGATGACACTAATACTAAGGGAAAATCACACATCCTAAAACACATTGTTCTGGATGGGTCACAAACACTTAGGTGAATAAAATTTGAATAATTAGGAGATATTTGAAACATGAAACACAGTGGAAATGGAAGGGATTCAATGGAGTAAATAAGAATAATGGAGGTATGGTAGTGTGTATATAGTGTGTGTGTGTGTGCGTGTAAATCCCTATGAGGTGTCCCACTATCTGGCCTCTTACCCATGGTGCCGTGCGCTCCAGGCAGCTGTGACAGGTCAGGTTCATCCTCTTCCAGGTCATTGAGGCTGTAGACGTGCTGCATGTCAACCTCCAGCTCCATGAAGTCTTTAGTCAGGACCCCCGGACGTGGATGCAGGATGCCTCCCAGGTTTGGCTTGGCCAGCTGCTGCCACTGGTGCAGGGTCACCGAGCCTGAAGTGGAGAGAGTCAGAGGGGATGTGGTTGAACAATGTCGTTACACAACGCAGTTACATGTATTTGTACTGTACCGTTATTTCTGATGATTTTCCTCAAATTACAACCCTAAGTTTAGATTGAATGTGAAAAAAACATAGAGGCAAGGCGAAATTAAACAGAATGCCAATTAAATTCAAGCAGCACTAATCCAGGTGCCTGTAAATTTTAATTTGTATATAGTGGGGAAATGTATTTGTGATCAGTAATACCAACTAATAACGGCAAAAAGTTTCTAAAGATTCCCCCGAGAAGACACTGGTCATGCTGGTTGCCAAGCCTGGCACAAAAAGGATTACAATTCAAACGTGATAGAATAAAAAATAGAATGCTGAAGCACAGTTTCAAGTAATCTACATTGGCTCATCATCCCTCACCTTTAAAAAGTCAAGAAAGATGTGAACCAGAACTACTAATCATAATGTTTGTGACTTTAGCCCTGGCTGTTTTCTGTTGTGCCAAGTGATCAAATCAAAAATCTTGCATGTCATCTGCTAATTTCACTTTCTTATTTTTATTATTATTTATTATTTTATTCTTATTTTCACTTTCTTATATTTCAAGGAATCAAAATCATGCAATAAGACAAGGCAAAATTTCACCTTGCTTCCTATGTGAATATGTTAAGAATACATTTTTTTATTTTCAAGAGTAGGGCCGGTTTGCACTTTGTGGTCTTTGATCAGCATCACAGTCTAATCACAAACATCATCCGACTGCCATTCTTGGCATTTACCAACAAATATTTAAGCTCCACCCTTTGAATGCCAGGACTTCCCCGTGACTCAGAAAGGCACAAAGTGGGTCCAAAAAAAGAATGAAACGAATGAAAGCAGACACATTAACAAGCTCCCCCAACTTACCTTCCAGAGGTTTGACGATCTGCAGACGGTCAGGCAGGTAGGACCTGGACCCCCCCGACGAGCCGCAGGAGTGCTGCGAGCTGCCGTTGGAGTAGTTGGTGCCAGTGGATGCCGCTGAGCTGGAAACCAGGCTGTCGTTCGGTGTCAGGAAGCCACTGGAGCCCTCGCCCTCCTCCCCGTGTGCTGCCAAGGCACGGAGTTTCCGCTCACGCTCCACATCAAAGAAAGGCCGCTCAGAGGAGTGGCTCTGCTGGCGGGCTGACAGGCTGCGCAGGGCGGCTTCTAAGTCCTGGCCCCCCGGGGTGCCGGGCTGGCCCAGACGCTTGGGCCCACTCACGCTATGGGAAAATCAGAGACAGAAGTGACAATGATTTAAATTAGTTGCTGATCATAAACACAGGCTTTCCCTAAGCATCAGTACATCATTTTCGAATGTATGTGCATGCACACATACTCCAACAGACCTGTTGTCCTCTTTGTGAGTGTGGTTGGAGCCGGGCTTGTCCTCCAGAGTAAGGCTAGCATTATCTGAGCCGTAGTAGCTGGTGCGGGGTGTGCTGGTGCGGCTGGACCGGGTGGAGACCGGGCTGGAGCCGGGCAGCGCCGGGGAGTGGCACCGCGACCGCAGCCTGGCAGCCTTGTTTATTACCTTCACCGTCTCAAACACACGCCATGGGTGGTTCCTGGCAAGACAATTAGGGGACATCAAAGAGAATGAAATTATAAAAGCAGATAAATGCACCCTATATCATTGATCATCAATATTAGACTTTGAGTAATTGAGTAAAAGTAATTGATGCATATTGCAATAGTTTTTAAGGTTTTCATCTTAATAATTATCGGGATAATATCGTATATCTAGATAATTTTGGCCAGGATAATCGCACTATGACATTTTCTTATCGGCACAGGCCTACTCTATTCTTACTGTGAAATCACAACCCAAACTACTGTATTCAGTGTTAAGAGGTGGCGGACTCACTTGTACTCTGAGGGAGCCGGGCTGTCCAGGCCTTTGCGGAAGGTGCCTTCTATCTCGGCTGCCAGGGAGTCCATGGGGAAGACGGAGGCCAGCGCGCTGTAGCGCTGCACCGTGCTGTTGGGCAGACTCTTGTTCCGCAGGTTCTTGATGACCTCTCTGGCCTCCTGGAGCATGTCCTCACACTCCGAGTACTTGTCCTGTAGGTCCTTCAGCTGCAGGCAGGGGGAGACGTAGATCAGTCACACTGTAATAGGGCTACAAGAGTTTACTGTACAGTGTCGAAGTTGCAATTGAACTGAGGTCAGCTTAGACCTCTCCAAATCCTAACTGCAGCCATTTAGAAGGAAACACAAAACTGGGCTCAAGTAAGCATCTTAAAGGACATTAATCCAACTCCAACTGAGTATTTTCTGTAGAAGTGTATGAGAGTAAGTGCCTTACCTCTGATTTAAGCATTAATTTGCTCTCGCGGGAGGCACTCAGGTGCTGGTTCAGCTCCTCATTCTCATTGGTGAGCTAGATGGACACAGAAGGACACAGTTATTAAAGCAATAAGCCCCAAGAGGCCGTGGTTTACAGTTATTTTAGAACAGCTAAGGGGGTTTTAGGTACAACGCGGAGCGGAGTCTACAAATAGGTCAAAGATAAAAACACAGTTTATAAAACGGATAGTTCCTAAAAAATGCAATAATTTATTGATAACAAATAATCATTCTTCCGCCAAGCAATGTAGTTCTTCAGCGACATTTAGCAGAATGGTTGCCAAGCAACACACAGACGCAGACACAGACAATTTGTTTGGCGCAGTAATACTGATGTGATGCGGTCACAGGTGTGTGTGTTTATAGAGTATTTTAAAACGGCTTTGAACACAGCTCAGCCAATCATAATCAAGGACCGGAACTATCCGTTTTATAAACTGTGTTTTTATCTTTGACCTATTTGTAGATAGATACCATGGAAAAGTTTAAAAGCACAGGTAAATATTTGATGTTTTCTATTACATAAGTCTTTATAAGGGAGTAACTGGTTTATGTAACTTCCTTGAGGGCACCTTGGCTAGAGTGTGTGTGTGTATGTGTGTGTGTGTGCGTGTTTGTGTGTGTGTGTGTGTGTGATCCTCACCCCTTTGCAGCGGGCCTGCAGGTCGACTATCTGGGCGAGCAGGGAGCTGATCTCCTCCTGCTGTCTGAGGGAGTCCTCCACTTTTCTTGCTAGCTCCTCCGACAGTTCCACTACCTGCTTATTGGCAGATGCTACAACACAGAAGCCCCATAAATGCACCAGTCACTGATTGTGTATGGTTTATGTTCATATATTGTTACAAAATCGTATGGGTATATTTCTTAAGCAATACTTACAGAGCTCCTCCACACACACCATCATCAGCTCCTGCTCCTGCTCTTCATAGCTGGTCGTCTCTGACGTCAGCTCATTGGCCTGGAGAATTAACATTAGCATCAGCAATACTCGTAGCTAGAGAAACCTCACCTCTTTAGGTAATTAGCAACTTTCCTTTCATTTCAGTCTGTATAGCGTACCTCTGTTCGCAGTTTGCGGTTCTCGTCCTCTAGACCCTTGAGTTTCTGTTGCAGGAAGTCATAGTGGACGTAGTTGCTGAGCGCACTGCATGATTCATTCCTTTTAATTCTACAAACAGGAGATAAAATGAAGGTCAGTGTTAGACTTCTCTCTTTGTTGATCTTTTTAAAAAGCCACATGCATAACCTTGAATATCCTAATCCTACAACATTTACAAACAATGCAAGAGTTTGAACAATTCACAGCCTCAAGAAACAGTTTTGTTTTGTCATGTTAAGATGACAAAACCTGCTAGTTTGAGTATCAAGATCTCCACCATAAAGAATGTCACAGGACAGAGTGAATTAGACATTGCCTCACTGTATCTCTCTACCAATGCTCCACTCTCTGACAGACTGCATTTAAGCAGAGCTGCTGGACAATCTATCAAATGTAGACAGCAAGACAGACAGCTTAAGAGTTTTTTTGGAACACTGCAGCAATTAATATCTCTCAAAAAGGAGTTAATGGCCTGCAGTAATGTAATTTTCTGATAAAAGCACAAGGATTGACAAAAAGTGTTAATCAAAGGCCAACGTTTCAATGTTCTGCATATTGAAAAGAGATTTAATTACACGGTTTATTGAAGTGTTTATGAAGGGGGAATAAGGAGTATTTTACTGTTACAGTATGGTAACTGGTCAAATCATTCAAAACGTTCAATTGTTGGGGGTAGTAGTGAAAATATGTGATTTTGCAACAAATCTTGCAATAGTAAAATCACAACTTCCTGGAGAGATTTATAAAACTGACATTACAGAATACAGATTTGTTTTTGGAGTTGAACATGTCCAAACACATCGTTCCTCAATCATAGTGTGTGCGTGTGAGTGTGAGTGTGAGTGTATGTGTGTGTGTGTGTGTGAACTCACAGTGAGTGAGATTCAGAGTTCTCTATCTCCTCGCTTCTGGCATAGAATTGGAGGAGATCGTCTCGCATAGTGAGTTCATGACGAAGCTGTGCAATCTGGAGAATGGAGAAGAGGGAGCCATGGTCACTTGAGCTTAACAGACTATAGAGACACCATAATGATAACATAATATAGATAATGCATTTAAAGGTGAATGTGTCTGTATACGTGCATTATGAAGTTTGTTTATACCTCCTCCTTTGCAATCTCAAGCTGTTCGTCCAGCAGTTCATTTCTTGCCGTTAGATCTTGGTTCTGCTTGAGGAGAGACTGGCCGATCCGAGCTGCTAACTCAAGATCCCGCTCTTTCTGCAAGGCGATAATTAGCCAAAGGCTGTAATTATTTTTCAGAACAGTGTATAATGATACAGTAAATGTAAAATGTAAGTTTGATCAAACTGTTCATTTTGTATTTACTTTCTACCGTTGCATTGATAGAAACAAGAGCGCCGAAACGGTGACAAATACTGATGGTCAGTGAGGCATTTAAATTTAATCCTCCTTAATCCTGTTCATCTGTTGTGCGTCTCTCTTACCTCCTCCAGCAGGTGGGTGACTGCCTTAATGTCATGATACGTCTTGGTGACCTGGCCCACTCTGTCTGAACACAGCACTGGAGGAGGAGGGAGGGACGGAGAGAGAGAGAGAGAGAGAGAGAGAAACAGGGATTTAATGAATGGAGGAAGAGAGTAGACAGATATAGAAAGCAACTTATTTATTGACTTCCAAGAGCTGTAAATGGCACATAAAGAATACTGTAGCAGCCCAAAACAATAACTAGCCACTAGGGTTGCTTTTTTTTTTATTTCAACTGATCCCTCTCTTCCTACATTTCAACCAGCCATTGAACCATCTAATCACTACAATATCATATTTATCATGTTTAGAAGAGATGTGTCTTAACTACTCACTCCACTATGTGTTTTCTCTACAATTATATAGCCTTTAAAGTGGTAATCTGTGAGATGCTCGTTTATTTTATTTATTGATTTATTTATTTGTAATTTTGGTGTTATCCTGGTTCCTAAGCAGTCATTATTGTGGTGTTTTTGCACTGCACTTCCCAGAAATCACTTAACAATCAAACAAAGTGGCCAGTACTGTAACATCTTTTTCCTAAGACTCTCTGTTGATGAAGTGCAAGTGTCCGTAGGTACTGCTGTGATAAAAATGTAATGGCTTAGTATTATAAAATGGATTATTACTTATAGATTATAGAATATAATCATCTAACCAAGTGAAAAATAGTTCCTGCCTTCATAATCATGCTTTTGTTACACGTTTTTTATTATGAACTATCATTATAAACACCGGCAACACCACCAGACTCAAAAATAGTATTCTTTCTATGAATGAGTGCCATTAGTGCAGGTCTTTTCTCTTCAAAGGGAAGTTTCCAGTGCCACAGACCACAACATCTCCATGCGGTCAGCCAGATACTGATCCTCTTAGCTTGATCCTTATTAGCCCAGATAAGACACCAATAAGGACCTCATTCCCTTGGATACCAATATAGCTCAACAGGGGAGATTGAGAGGACTAAACTGAAAACTGTTCACACCAGCAGCTTTGTTTACATCCTGTAGAACGGTTTGTTTATGTCCACTTCAAGGTCGATGACGGTGAAGGGGTGAGGAGGGTCAACAAGTCGTCTTCTCAGGACAGTAAACCAGCTTAGACAAACACATAAGTTCATACAACTGCAGTCTGATCTATCATGGTAGAACAAGTGTCTGGTTGTGGATATCACAGTAATTGAGGCCATTAATGCTGAAATGTTATGTTTCTTTTATGTTTTGCATTCACATTTAAAGCCAAATCTTGAAAAATAATTGTCTTAATTATCAATTGCAATTTTTTCAACTCTATACCAAACTACAACTGAAGAGTTGTATTACAATACAGTCTATAGCCATTTTGAAAACAAATCATTACCTATTACCTAATACCTTACCTTAAGTTCATCATTCAACATCTCTAAAATCCATCCAATCTGTTAGTGTTATCATTTTGTCAACCAAGGACTTAAGTTAGCACCTATCCTTATAAAGTGAATGTACAAATTATTAGGAACATCTTCTGATATTGAGTTGCAGCCCCTTTTGCACAATCTACATCTCAATTGTCTCAAAGTTTAAACATCCTTCACTAACTTGTTTGCTTCTCTTTATCTACATCTCCTCCTTTCTAATTAGTATAAATTCAATAAGGAAAATCAATAAGGGATAATGGCTTTTACCTGGATTCACCTCATCAGTGTACTTCATGAAAAGAGTAAGTGTCCCTGATATTTTGTACATTCAGTGTAAACTACAATAATTTGTTTTGCGTGCTATTGTTTATTTTTGTGCTATTTTTTTTATTTTTTAGTATGTCTCCCTTTTTTCGAATAGTGGTATCTCCTTTTGGAGCACAACTCTTAGACTTCAGATGCACAGCCCTTAAACATCCAATTTGTCTTTGTTCAAGGATGTACCGTATTTGTTCAGACTAGCATGCATCTCTGACTGACAGCCCATACCCCTAAACCAAGATCAGCTGTCCAATCTCACTTTAGCAGAAAGCTTAGCTGAAGTACTAAAGAGAGAGATGGGACGTTTCTATATAGCAAAGTAATTAGATTGAGGGGCTTGAATTTGGCCTGGAGACATGTTGACTGTGCAGCCGTATCAGTATCTAATCAGCCTAATGGAATGAGTCTAACCTTTGTGTCAACTATTGCACTGTAAAGTATAGCTGGCCATGAATTATGCAACATAAATAATGTCAACACACCCTTGGTTTGAGGTGATTTAAGGTTTAGAGGTCGTGTTTCCATCTTCATTAAATAGATTAAAGAGACATACATAGATGTAAACAGAGTGGATTGCAGAAAATAAAGGGAGAAAAAGAGGTTTCAAACATTTCAATCCATGTTATGCATAAGCACAAGGCATTGCCAGACAGATGGCAGGAGGGCAGCAAACTGTGATGGGCAGCAAGTCTCAAACTCACTCCAACATCAGTTGAGTCTTAGACACCAAAATGACAAAATGAAAAATGAAACAGGATATTTTATCAACCCCCATAGAGAAATTCTGTTTTCACTTGCTCCTCTCCAGGGAGGTCAGAGCTGCACAACAGCTACTCCAGCCCTCCAGTCGAAGGATGGTCTCTGTAGTCACTAGGTCACCCTGTCTACCAGATGCTGGTTATGCATACTGTGTAGCTAATGTTTTACAATGATTGCACAAACAAAAATAAGTTTGTATAACATGAAACATCACTGAGATTTGAAGGTCCATTGACAGTCATGCTAAGTTTAAGCCTCCTTTTGTGCATTACACTGCTAAAAACTATCAACCTCAATAAGGATATAATAGAAATAGTGCGTGATCTTCATATCTTCCACCCTGAACATCTTAATCTTGCAGCATCCTGATCAGAAAAGTGTCAACTAGCTTGCGTATTTCTAATAAAAACAGATAAGATCTTTGCAGCTAGTGAACTACAATGACTGACAGACTTTGGGTCAAGGGGCACAGCAAACATTCATGTTACCAAATGGTAAATCTCAGCTTTTTCCATTAAACTAAGCATAATTAAGTTCAGCTTCTTAAGCACTAACTGGCTAATTGTGTTATCAAAATAGCTTCTGTGATTTAACAAAAGGTTAATTGGATAATAGCTCCACTTCCTAAGATCCTATTGTATTTTAAAGGAATCGCAACCAGTGTGCTAAAGCCAATATTAGCAGCAGGGTGGTCTAAATAAATAAATAAATAAATAAATAAGTAAATAAAAATAATCGAATTAAATTAGCCTAGGATCCTCATTTCCAGTTTTTCCAGCAGAATTTGCTGCCTTTATGTTAATGCAATTTGCAATATTCTTTTGTGTGATCATAAGGCAGAAATAAAGGCAGAGTACCACTGCTGTACTGCTGTTATTTACAAGAAATAGTACGCTATTGTAATTATAAGTAAATAAAATGTCACATTATGTTGGACATTACTCTTTCTTTAGTTTTAGAATCAAAGTACTCGAACAGTAAATTTGCAGTTCCAGTGAACGTGTCCTGTAACATCTATGCAACCGGCAAGCGTCTCAAATTGCCTGATCTACTTCCTTCTGACCTCAGAGCCAAACTGTTGAGCAGATCAAGGAAAGAGATGCTCTTGTGCCAGGTGGAGCTTTTAGGGTTCGGGCCAGCTATATCCAGGCAGGTACCATGAACTTCTCGCCTAATACCCATGGATGAACCTGGGTGACTCGGGCATACTTATGACGTCTGTTACGGTGTGAGGATCAGACGAGGCAAGGATGAGCTCCAGGGATTCAGATTGATCCCCCATGAATCTCCATTGTTCCAAAGCTGCATGCTTGACAGGATTGACTGGAGCTAAAATTTGCCGCGCTCTGCTCCTAGAGGCAGTCTGGTGCATCTGTAGAGCAGTTCTGTACTGTATGGCCTCAAGTCTGAAGATGACTGTTGATTTTCACAGAACATCACCAACACGAAAAACAATAAAACCACAAACAGAAACCAATCTGATATAAATTCATTATCTATTAACTGTAAGCAGTGGGGATCCGGCATGTTCTCCCAACAGCCTCTGCATACTGTACTTCTCAATACAAACACCTCACAGGACTAAAACCTCCTTACATTTTGAGTTACAAAGAACATTATTAGTGTCAGATACAACACTGCATGGTTAAAGATCTAATTTTGAAGAGACTGTAGCCTAAGCACATAATAAACTCCCTTGAATGTCATACGTTCAGGTTCAATTCTACCATATATCCACATAGTACAAACAGCTGTACTGTATGTGCACTGAAAAATGTATCCAATTTATTTATCCTCTTGCATATCAGAGAGGCATGAATATTTTCCAGAATGTCCTGTCCTTTTCTGGAGGGGTGCCCATGTCGCAGTACTCGCGCAACGGGTGCCAGCCAATTGCACATTTAGACAAAGACCGCCACACACAGAGTGGGAATAGAGACTCCCTGCTCACATTAGCTGCAGTGTTAAAGTAGAGTGTCAGAGTAAGCACCTTTGAAATCTTAGATGTGCAATCATACCTTTATTATATTTGCATGATTAAATTTGAACTGCACCATTGCAAATTGTGCTCTAATAAGCCATTTTGACAAGACCCTCAAAAGATCCTTTGTCCACTATTGGCACATGTTCATTGAAATGTACCTTTTGGGGGGGCATTTAATACCAGTTATTTGGTAGGAGGACATTCAGGTCATTTATTAATTTGGATTTGATTGTTTTCATTCTTACTCATAACAAAAGCGCAACTGTTCCTATCAAATTAAATTAAACAAAAAAAATCACACAGTGGAAACCGCAGCATTTTAAACTACTACTCCCCAGTCCTATTGCACTGAGCTCAATATAATAAATCTGATCTACAGTACACTACTAGAGGCAAACAAAATTATGTCAATGACAACTGAGGACATGTTCACAGAGCTAGAAACTGCTGCTGCTGCTGCTGCTGCTGCTGCAGAGTGAACGAACACACACCAGCTCAGTGACCTTCACCGCACTAAGAGATGACATGGGACACTTTCACGATATACTCTCCACATAGTGCATGCGGACAGAGCCACAGTCACAAAAGCAAGCATTTTGCTGATTGCTAATCATCATTTGTGTGATGTAACATCAGTGACATCCCTGCAGTATATACAGTGCACCATAAAGTATGAAAGTTAGCACTCAGATAACAAAGATCATGCGTTCATATAGACAGTTTTCCAATGACGTGACACTGCAGTGTGCAATAAAGCACTTGGTACGTGACTGACAGTAAAATTAGACTTATGATGGGACAGGATAAGGAACACAACATTAATCACAAGCTTTTTCATTCCTTTCTTTCCATCTTTTTCTGTACTCCCCACTTCATCTTCAACTCTCTCCTCTAAGCATGGCCTCTCCAAATCACTGATCGTTCTCCTTTGCATCCCGCCTGCCTGTCTCACTTCTGTCCTCAGCCTCATCACTCACTGCCTCACCTTGCGTCACCTCCCTGCACAGGATGTCATTGTTGTTGTTGTTGTTGTTGTTGTTATTGCTGTTGTAGTGCTTCTTCTCCACCTCCACCACTTCCTCCCCGAGGCTGGAGCTGCTCTTCTCCTCTTCCTCCTCCTCAGATGCCGAGGAGCTCCACACCTCCATGGTGACCACCGGGGAGAAACCGCCCTCCATCTCTCCGTCCATCCGTTAAATCCCCCGCTTCCACGTTTCTATTCTCTGCTCACTGTGCTGTGACACACCAGCGTTTTCTCTGAGACCATTCTACAAAGAGCCTGAGGTCTCTGTGCGGGCAAAACAGTGTCCACTAGCCTATGCGAGTAGCTATAAACACCGCTGTGTGTGTGTGTGCGTCTGAGAGAATCTGAGGTCCTCGGTGTTAATATGTAATCCCTCTGATCATGAGGGCCATCTGTCGTAATGCCTGCCTCCATTCACCTGGCCACGCTGGACTACCGGAAAGGAAAGAGGGGAGGAAGATGAGGAGGGGTGAAGGAGGAAGCAGAAACTATACCATGAAGCAGAAAAGCTGATATTCATGATAACGGCCTCATCCAAGAACAAAAGGTGAAGTGTGAAATGGATATAATTTGAAAATTAATTCATTTAAGGAAAGCTAATCTGGTTTAACAGGAGACTGCACTAAGCCCACCCACCCCTGTCAAATCAAGGGAGATGGTATGTTCCACCCACCCATGGCTGCTGCTCTCCTCCACACGTAATACTGGTGCAGACTGAGCCACACCCCCTTTATAGGGGCAGATGGAAGCAATACTGTAAATACAGACTGAGATTGTATATGTTATGACTGGGGCTATGGAGAGGGAAACTGATACATAATTCATTGGCCTGAGGGTTTCTTCTTTGGCAAAATATTCCTTTTTAAACACTTCTGTCCTAAGGTCACAGCAGACTTTTGATTCCATCTGTTCATTCATACTGTAGTTATCCAACTATGGAATTAATTATTCCTTTTACGTAAAGATTAAACCAATGAATCCAAGAATTATTTAAAAATACTTGATTAATTGAGGCCAATATCTTGACAAATGTAAAATCAAACAAATAAAATTAACTCATATGGTTTGTGCATCATGGGGTTGCTTTTTGTGAACAATATTGACTATAATTTCATATTATATTATTTAATGCATTGCATCTCATGAATTTTGTTTACATTCCAATCAAGATAAGGTGAATGAACTTGTGAATTTTCCAGGGAACACATTCCTGCTCCCACCCCCCTTCTCTATGGTCGTTCTCCACCTCCTCATCACAATCTTCGTCATCATGTCTCCGTCCCATACCCTTCCTGTTGCTACCCAGGCACAGAAGTGTCGAACGATCAAATATTAACCTCCTCATCAATTTTTTACCCGCAGACAGACTCTTCCAGGTCAGGTACCACACGCAAGAGGTAGAGGCGACACAACATTCACCATCGCTGAATTATCCTCCCTTATTTGTTTTAATTTTTTTTTAAAACAGACTGCTAACCCATTTCCTCCTCCGGTCTCTCTTTGAAGTGAGGCTTGTGTGCTCTCAACACAAAACATTAACCTACATAAAAGATCTGAAGTCATCAGCACGCCTAAATATTCCCATTTGATACAACTGAAACCCAACAGCGTAACTAAAAATATGCTACAGTGGAAATTAAGGTTACAAGATCGTTAAAAGGAAGTTCTTTGTCTTCAATAACAAGCAAAGACATGATAAGCACTTTTCAGCAGTGATTTGACCTTATTTCAGTCACCTGCCATAAACAAAATTTTGCACTATAAGCAAGACATACATAACAAATAGCATAAATATTTATAAAGGGCGGTTAATGACAAAAAATGAGGCCAAAAAGTACAGTTTGAGCAAAAGCTTGTTCACATAACTCAATCCGTTTTTGTCACTGCACACAAGGAAAACATGTATTTATCAAGGCATGGTTAACATCGACATGAGAGCCAGTTCACTGATATGAATCTTGCCTGTTAATATTTGACTGAGTACACACCCTGAAAGGTCAATGGTTTTTTAACACAACTTCCATGGAAATACAGCACTGAACAACAACCATAGTGTTCATATTACTGATCTGATAAATTATCACTATTACTGTAATTATGAACAGTAAGGATCAGACATGTTCTACCCATAGCCTTTGCCTACTCCACATTATAAGAGCAAAACATAGGACAATATCTATTTTTTAACCATAGAAGTGAGCACATCCCAGGCACTGCATGTTTGTGTTTATTCATGGGAATTTCTCATGAACTCTGTGATGTCGAACAGTGGTTTTTCATGCCACATATAAAGTGTGCCTTAAAAGTTGCTCAAATGTTCTTGCTCAAAAAAATAAGTTGTGTTCTTCCAAGTTTATGCAACTTAGGGCTTGTTCATAAGTTCTTTATATTTGCCAACCTGCCTTACCTAGAACCACAATAGGTTTTAAAGCGATGTTTCACTGGAATTTGGCAAAACATTTTTTCATTTTTACTTGTTACCACTTACTACTAGCCTCTAAAAAACTAGTGATAATTGATAGTTAGAACTATTAATAAAATATGTTAGCAAATGACAATGTAGATGCAGATAATATTATTTAATTCTGTTCCTAGTGAAGCTTTTCAAGAAACAAATTTGCCTGTTTGCAATTACTGACAAAACATGAAAATGTTCTACCAAAATGAAACTTTGCATTCACAAGAGAGATTTCTTTATGGTCAATAATTTGGTGTGTCAGAGATCTTGCATGGTACTGAAATATGCCATGGATTTCAACAGTTCAACGACCACTGCCTAGAAAATAGGAGATAGCTACGTAAAACTGATGGACATTCAAGACTAACAGAAACTAGTAGAAAGCTCTGTGATACCTAAAGACAAAACAGACTGAGAAAAAAAATTGTTCATCCAATTACAGTACAGGACACCAAAGTGCATAGCAAGAGTTCAAAGAAAGACAGATGGAAGAGAGAGAGACGGAAGTGGTAGACTAAAGAACAAACAACAGACAACACCGTATGGCACCTGCCATGAGTCAAACACTGCAGCGTAGCACAATATGGCACAATCTGCACAGGCCAGGTTAGTCTGTCCTGTTCCTGATAAGAACATGTGGCTTGGCGCTGGTTGGGTACAGCTTAGCTAGCATTATGAGGAGGCAGCCATACAATCTCATGAAATCCCATCACAGCACATCAAGGGTGAGGGACGTTCCTGCACTAAATTCAGTCAGCAAAAGTTGCCTAAGAAATAGTTAAAAGTAGAGTCAAAATGTGATATTTGATGCACACACATAGTGGCCCTTATTTTTTTTTTTGCTTTCAACTCTGCCTGAGTGTAGAATATTAGGTATAGAAAAAAAAAACGTTATAAATGGCAACAAGACAGAAGATGGTACGGAAACATGGAGAATAAAATGCAGATTAAAACGTAGAAAACACATGCTAGCCAATGTTCCTCTTAACGAGCAAAATATCACCGCAGAGTTTAGTTCTTCACCATCTACAGATGCAATTACTGACTGATTTATTGAATTATTGTTAAAATGTCCTGAAATGGGACTCTTCCAAGCTTCGAAATATCTATAATCCATCACTAAAAAGCACAGTCAATGTGGATATTTAAACAAGTATGTAAATTCCATATATAATACACTTAAACTGAATATCGAACAAAACCTCTAAGGCTCAACTTCCCATTTTAAACCTCAGCTGTTGCATCAGACCAGACCATGATCTCTGATGGTAGTCACTAAAAATGACATTAGCACAAGTACACATTGTTCCAAAGGCCAGCCATACAGTGGCTCAGCTCTGAATGCATGGATAACCTCCGATCACCCTACAGGTCTAGACAACGTATGCTTCTTCTAACTATAAACGCTTTCTGGGTTGCTGTGGCAAGTGACACGCCAACCATTTCGTCATGATGTCAGAGTCAGCTGTGCTCATGGCTACAGCTACAGCTACAGCCGGAGCTCCAGGGGAAACTGCTTAAGAAGCTAAGTTACGGCAGGGTAATCGGCTTGGTGACATTTGGCGAGTGTGGTGGAGTGTGGGGAAGGGAGGGGATGGAGATTAGGCTCCACACACTTGGGCCATCACAGGCGGTGGAATAGTTTAAGACTCTGACCCACAAAAGTTCATTTCCATTTCTGGTCAATAGATGAGTATGAGGCAAAAGAAGAAAATGTCCTGCTGGTTGAGCTAACACATGTTGAGAAATGTCAGTGGTGGAGGCCAGTCGCAAGTGACTTTCAGTAAGACAGTTATTTAAGGTCACTATGATCACACAGACCTCCGCCATGTCTGACAACAGCCTGCAAGGAAGTTACGCCCCTTTTGGTGGTATGCCACGCCCACCACCACTACCCCTTTTGGCCAATCGACATGAAAAGTTAATCAGTTCTTCCTTGGCCCATAACCAACCTTCATACCAAGTTTTGTGCAAATCCGTGCCCAACTTTTTGAGATATCCTGCTAACAGACGGACGGACGGACACACAGACGCAGGTGAAAACATCCTTGGCAGAGGTAATAACACTAAATAATACTCAAAAAGCCCAACTGTATTTTTCTTGCTGTAAACATATTGTGAAATTTTGATAACTCAACCTGCACTTGGGGGTGCAACAATTTCATATTGTTTTTAGCATGCTCAACGCACTGTTTATGCAATATACTGCATTCAAAATTGTGTCAGTTTATTTCAACCGTGATGAGAACACATATGACAGCGACAATATGCAAACTACCTCAATAACATTAATCTCTTTTATCAATAACAATGTACTAACAACAGAAAACAGATGCTTACATTAGTTTATCCAATTCCAAAACTTGTTGTGACACATCTCTTGCCCTGCCAAACCTTACCTGTGAACTTGTGCCACGCCAGTAACACGAAGAAAGCTCATAATTAACATAAACAGAAAGAGTGGCAAACTGTGGGACTTTTCCATATCTTCATATTTACTTCCCTTTGAAGACACACAGCTTCCATCTTTAAGCCCATTAGATTCTACTGTATGGATATGACAACAATGAGTTACAATCCACTTATTTTTAGGGTTGCTCAGGCAACTTAAGTTATGAATCAAAGTGTGATCTTTGCTATTACTCAACTGTAAAACTTTTTGGATCATGGAACACCTCTATAAGCACTTTGTTGGATAATTTAATCTAAACTAAGAAGAAATCAAGGGACTAAGAACAGCCATGACAAGAAAAGCTGTGACAAAGATGTACTATAAAGTAAGCATCAGGCTACAGTGCCCACATTTGCTTTAAAACAACCTGCCAACTGAGTCAGCCAATCCCAGAATATTTCACCTCAGAAGTCAAAAAGTCATTTGAGGAAACATGGGGTGTGGCTTCATTTCAACAAAAGCCACAGAGCCTGATACTGACAATCCCATCATTACATATCACATGCTATATGTCAATCTACATTAAACAAAACTCACAGAAGTACTTGAGCGTCTCTTCAATCTGCTCGTGTGTGAGTCCCAGAGCGGCCTCCGGGGGCAGCAGAGGGGTGTGCAGCCAGTCGTCATGGTCGTACCCAAACACACAGTCTGCCCGAAGAGTGTAGTTAGGCTGGCCTTCTGACAGGAGGCTCACTATCTCCAACTCTGGCAGGTCTGAACAAAGGTCTGAGAAAAGGGAGAGAGTGTGAGTGTGTGATTGTGTGAGTGTGTGTGTGTGTGTGTGTATCGAGGGAGTTTAATGAGTGCATGGGTGTAGAGGAAAGAAAAAAGAAAGGGAGCAGCATTTAATCAATAACCCATGGTAGGCTGACATGTCATACAATGCCATGCTGCCCTCTACTGACAATGTATAAACTTACACAAACCTTTTACTCATCTTTTACTAATGTTCAGTGTTCACCACCATCACACTAAAATCTTATTAACCTTTAGAGATCAGTATAATCAACTAGTAAGTAAGTTGATGAGTGTTTTGGATTTGATCTTATTTTATTTGGATCTCTTTTAGCCCAAGGACAAATTTAAAACACATATTACAAACACATAACACATATTAAAAACACTTATACATATAAAACATCAATGTCAACAACAACGTCTTGTATTAATTAAGTGGTTGTGATGACTGAGTAAAATGTTTTTTTTTTCCCATTTCTACATTCAAATAAGCTACTTGTGATATCATCACATCCTGCATCATTTGTGACCTACCAGTGAGCGTTGACACATCGCGGCAGCCCCTTTGTCCCGGGACCCTGAGGTTCCCAGGTGAAGCGAGATGAAGAGGCAGGGGGTCCACACCCCGGCCCCCTGACGCCCCCCCCTGCCCCTCATGGAGGGAGAAGGCTGACCGGGAGTCCAGGTGGGCCTGTGGGGGCCAGGAGGAGGGAGAAACAGGAGGTGGAGGAGAGAAGGAGGGAGGAGGAGCAGGGTGGGACAGCTTGACTGGGGCTGGAGGGTTCAGCGTGAAGGCCAACTCAGGGCTGGGAGTCCCGCTCCGGGACCGACGCCCCCTGGTGGCTCAGGGAGAAAACACAGGTTGCCAGGGCATCAGGCTCTGATGGACCGACACGATAGCGCAAGAGATGGACAGAACTAGAAAGAATGAAAGAAAGAAAGAAACAACAAACAAACAAACAAACAAGAGATTAGTATAAATGTGATGACAGAGTAACTCTAGCAAAGAAAGTGACAATCATAAAGCAGTAATGATACACTTTGTATACTGTGATATATTTTGCTTCTATTTATAAAAAAAAATATTTGAGATCACAATTTTCACAGGAACTCCTTTATAATAGAAAGGTAAGTGAAACTTCAAAAGCAACAGAGTGAAAATAAAGCTACTGAACCATACTAAACTCACATATGCTACACAATGTAGTTCAAAGTGATCCCACTTCATTTGATTGCGAGTAATTTAACGAAAATTCAACATGTACCTTTAAGAAAAATTGTATTAGAGTAAAATACCATCTCTTACAGAGAAATCAAAGAAAATAAATAGGCAGGCTATTTTCTAAAATATATTCAATTGAACAGAATTCATTAATTTTGTAAAAGATGGAACCTCTTTGAACATCAAACGCTTCAGGTTGATGAAAGAGCCTTTCACTACAAACAAAACATGGCTTGGCCTCCTGCCTGTGTTTTAGGTTCAGAAAGATAGAGTTACCATAGCCTGAAGCTACGCGCAGATCAAGTTCCTCAGCACGCTGCAGTTATAACACTCCTATAAACAGTTACAGCAAGAGGCGGCACATGCTCTGCAGTGTATCAAACTGTGCTGTTTACAAAACAAGTTGCGTTAAAGCCAACAGGAGTGTCTCCAAATCCATATTAAGGAAACATGATATGCACAGTCATCGATCTGTAACTGATTCTGTAAACCCGCTGACGTCATGTAGCAGAGAAAATGGCTGCAGAGGGATGAGAGGATATTAAATGACAGTGCTAGTATATATATATACATACATACATACATACATACACACACACACATTTAACACGTCATATGTAAAATTGATGCCACTTATTTAATATACTGCCCGACAACTTAATAATATTCTCACACAGTTCAAATGACTGTGTATTATTGTTGAAACAAGGCCTTACTCATAAATTCATGCTACACAAAGGCTTCATGCTGAACCCAGGCTAGCAACAAAAGGACACTTGATACCTCGGCCGAGTTATTGCAGTCAATAAAACATGTTGGCCAGAGGGCAAAGGGTTAGGCCCAATTAATACAATACTAAAAGCAAAAGCGAACACACACACACACACACACACACACAGTAGAAGACAGCAGCTGTATACACATCGCCACACACCCACCTAAGGGTCACATGTGAAGAACACCCTCCCCCACTTTACCCGCCCTGCTCTTTCCTTTTATCTTTGTCAGTCTTCTCTTCTCTCCTCCCCACTGCATAGTTCCTTCAATCAGCTGAGTGTGTTGGTTTGTGGCCAAGCCTTCCTCATCCATCCATCCATCCATCCATCCATCCATCCATTCATCCATTCATCCAGCTGTCAGAGGCTCAGATGACATGCATACACTTGAGCTTTTATATTCACCCCCATCAAACTGACAATATCTGGCAGCATATCTACTATGTGTGGTGTCTAGGAGAGAGTGTAGGGTGTCATTTACAATTACCCACAGGACAACAATGCTAAATTAAGATACTTGTGGTTTCTTGTTTATTCAGCTTCCATAGACGCTGTGAGAATAAATTATTTTAAGTACACGTGCGCACACAAAACAAATGTTATGCACACACACCCACAAGCAGATAAACACATTCATTCATTCATTCCTTTACTTGTCACATTAACATTCTGTCAGTTCCAATTTGGCAGCAAAGTGAAATACGCTGCTGGTTTGTTAACCATCCAGCCAAGCGAGACCCTGTCAGCCACTTCGAGGCGGCATTAGTGGACATGATTATTAGCCATCTCTCCCGCTTTTGTACGCTTTCTTTCTACAGCGCTAGGCAGGATGCCAGGGATAAAGACCCAAACTGTCAGCTGAGCAATCGGCCAGGGCGTCGTTCCTCCAGAGCAGAGCGGAGCTGCCGAGAAGATTAGCACACCAAACCTCAGTGTACAGGAACACTGATGGGAAAACTGGCCAAAACAGACTTAAAATACCATCAGGGATTTAAACATTGTCACAAGATTTTTTGAAAGTGTACTGCAACCAGAATCAATGAGCTGTGAATCATATAAAATAATAAAAATGAATCAAATGAACTAGGAAAGTGCTCCTGCCTAACTTGGAGTGACGTCCAAACTGTAACTGTGTAACGCAAGCAGACAGTTCTGCCTTTGACCTTGGAGTCTGGACTGGAGCAGGACTGAACTCGCTGAAGTGTGGTTGAAAAGCCGCATGTTGGTACTCTGTGCAAATAATGCCCTTCCAGGAGGGTGTGTACGTGAGCGGAGTCACACAGGAAAGAAAGGGAGACGGGAGGGAGGGAGGGGACAGTGGGCCACGTTAGCTGGAGAGGGAGGGGGGGAGCGAGAGAGAGAGAGATAGATAGATTAGTGAAGACAGAAAGAGGAACAGGCTAGATAGAGGGGGTTAGGGGAAAGAGATGGGTACTTCGGGGGGAGGGGGAGAAAAAGACAGTAATTGGTTACACTTTCTATTCACCCTGTCACTCCCAGATTGAATAACTCACGTTTTGCAAGTTAGCCAAGAGGCGTGGGAGGAGCATGCTGATCTCTTCTGTAATTGGACGAGGGGGTCTAGAACTCTGAACTTATCGTTGCCCGGGAAACAGTAAAACTGTGAGCAGCTTGTTCAGGCAGCAAAGCCCAAATAATGCACTGTAGTTGAGAGCTAGTAGCAATGTTGGTATTCATCTTATATATGGGAATCAGATAAAAACCAACTACACAGGGCAGTAGCCTACCTTATGAGGATGAAATAGAATGAAATGGAGAGGAACCCAGAGGAAGTAAATGGGAGTTCTGTTTGGAAAATGCCTCTAAAAATCTAAAAGCAAATACCTCTGGTGAAACTGGTATTATATTATATCAATTATATGTGGTTATGTCTAACCACAACCAATGAGATTCAACGTAGCCAATTTAAATATAATTCAACAATTGTATTTCTTGATGTGCAAACAAATCTTCATTGGGAATTTTCCCTCTGCAAAAAGGTAAATGGTCAATCCCATGTCACTACTCACAAAGTCAGATATCACCAAACTAGCCCTTGTTTGCGTATTCAGTTGCACCTTCCCAATGGTAACCTCAGAGGTTTGAAACAATCTCTCTTTTATGTCTTACGCACAAATTCCTTTTTAGTACACCAAACATGGGTGCACAAACGTGGCATGACAAATTCCATTACGCATTTTAACTTCTACAAATTCAACCTTGAAAGGATGCCCCCTATTAATAGAACGACAATCAGATTAGCATCATCATGTGTTCAAACCAACGTAGCTTTACAGACCAACACAAAATCAAGTCTAAATAGAGAAATGTCTGGTCACAGTTAAAGGAAAATACAGATTTTTTTCACTTTTCACTCTTCTCTTTATAGTCAAACCTATCCTGTTGTTTTGTCTCACATTTAATTTCAAACTCCACTGAACAGCTTATTATCCTCTTCAAGTAAAACCACAATCCATCAATGCAAACTGAGCAGAGTCTACTTGGTCCATTCAGGCAAGAACTTTGATATGTGGCAGAGAGTTGGCAGATACCAACACCTTTGGCACCTACCATCACCTTTGAATCAATGCCAGAGCAAGAACATTGTATTTTGCATAGAGCTGATAACTATGAACTTTTATTCTCCATTCATCAACTGAAAGTCTCACAGCCAGCACTTCCTGGGTTCTTATCAGTCCATGTGACCTTTCACTAAAGGGGCCTTGTACCAAATTACGACATGAAAGCCTATATGGATAATGTAAAACAGAGGTCGGATGAAGAAAATAAGGAAGAAATGTAAAAACACTCCTTTCTTGATTTCCCTCGACTCAAACTAAGAGACCAAGCAGTAAAAGCTTGTTTTCATAACTTTAAGTTGAGTCCACATCCTTTCTCCACGGTTATGAAACTACAGGAAAAGGTGAACAATAATGAATAGGAAATGAGGCTACCTTTGATTATGTTTTCTTTTACTTCTTAAAGATCCAGAGGGATACCTGTATGATTGCTTAGTCTGGTTTTAAATAGCATATTGTGTTGCAATCCCACAGAGACACAATGAGCTAGTGATGATTACTTGTTTTCAGGTCCAAGGGCTTCTGTCCAAGATCCTCAACATGCGGATGAGGGTGTAACTGAACTCATTTAACTCCAGTGTGTACCACACAGAGACCACAACAGAGGCCCACTAGAGTGTGTATAATATACACATGGGGTCTGGATGATAGCAGCCATTTAGTGATTAAATGCCACAGCAGTGATTAAATGCCACAGGATAGCTCTGAAGACTGGATTCAGTCGCTCTGTATTAGAGCGATGTTATTCTGCTCTACTGCACTGTTTAGCAAAACTCCTATTGAAAAATATCTCATGTCGTTTCATAATAATGTTCGTAGCAACTTACACTACTGTATGATATTCAAAAGCTGGTGCATCAGAAGATTTTGCAGCAGCTGATAAATAGCTATCCTGAAAAACATCATCAGCCATGCAACAGGTTCTTAAAAGGCTCCAACTGTTATAAAGTACATTTCCCCTGAATATATCAACATCACCTGACTGTTCTGTGGAAAATGCCACGTTCCAAACATCAGGTTGGATTAAATATTTGAACATAATCAGCTGAGAGGATAAGATGACCTCACTGTGTGTCCATGTTATGGTCGAGAGATAAGACAGCGTGCATCAGCTCACGATCTGTGTACACAAACAATACACAATGTCTACGAGAGCCTCTGCACTACAGGCCTCACACACACACACACACACTCTGCATCACGAGTCCACCGTCGCATTTATAGTCCAGTCAAATTGCAATTTGAAGTTTAATAGCTTATGCAAGTCTTTCCCTGTTGCCAACTGATAATATTCTGCTGGTCATGGGACATTATCTGTAAAAATAAATTCTTTTGATATTTTACTGTATTTAATCAAAACAAGGCAGGCAAAAATGTAAAAATGAAAATGATTCAATGAGTCACACAACTAAAAGCTTAATCACAATATTAGGTATATAGCTACAAACTGGGCTGCAGAATTCAGCAGTAAAATAGGCTTGCTAACATTTTATTTATCATCACACCCAAACATTATATAGCCATCACACACATTATATATACCTTTAGTATCATTTTGGATACCCTACTGAAGAGAGGATATGATCCAATCACTATGACTATGACCTTAAACAAATAGTCCTCAGTATAAATCACCCAACTCTCAATCCCCACAAACCCTTTAGCTCGCTATCATTTAGTCGAGTCAGAAATAGCCACTACCTCAATCGTTCCCATGCGCTCACTAACCAGCTCAAAGCAGCCACAAACTCATCCCTGTGGTGAAACCTGTGTGTCAGACAGACAGTTATAATCCCATAAATGACATCATGTACTCATTTGTACGGCAATTGACAGTTAAGAACCATCAAACTCCTCCATAGAGTTCAATTGGGAGCATTGTTTGGTTAACCATTAACAAACCAAATGCACTTCCCAAGTTCCTATAAAGGGCAAGTATATTAGCCGTTCTCTGATACCAGTGATAAAGGAGACACAGCAAGGAACTGGGAGTCACTTATATTTACACAAGGATGTTAACTCAGATACACAAGAGTACAGCCTGGTGTCATTTCCCTGCACAGATCATCCTCATACAGCACAGCTTTGTGTCTTAATAACAATGTAAAACGATAGCTCTGCTGCTATCTGTTTTATTAATAGCGACTGGTCTAACAGAGAGACAGCAATGCATAAAAAATTACTCCAAAGAAATCCAACCAGACAGAATATTAACACAATATTATTAGGAGGGCCCCTGCTCTTTTCTTTTTCTTTCTTTTTTTTAATCAGGAACAGCTCAAGATAATGCAAACACCAAGCCTACCATCATAACAAAAGGCAGGATATGATGCCTTGCCCAAAACAAATACAGAGCATGTACTGAGGTTTGCCACATGAGAGAGAGCTGGAAAAAATAGTTGGATAAAGACCTGGTGGCTTGGATAAAGACCTGGAGAAGGAGAGGAAAGAATGTGGTGTTCTGATGAGGCCTGTCCAGAAGATTTAGGGGAATAATTACAGACCTACATTATGGATAACCTGGTATACATGTGTCAAAAGAAGAAAGAGACAAGCAGGTAGCCAGCCGAACAGACAAGAGATAGAGAAAGACAACCAGAGTATTAGATACAGGGATAAAAAAAAAAGAAAATGAGCATGGGAAACAAGAGGCTGGTGTCAAGAGGACCTTTACATGGACAAGACCTACTGGTTATCTTCACAGCCGACTACTGTCACCCAGACAACTGGAGCAGCTATATCTGGACACCAACTCCATGTGAATAGAAAGTGGCCACAAATACCCAAATACCAAACACTCTCTCTCTCTCTCTCAGGGCCAATCTGCTGTGTTCACTCAAGACAAATGGTCACCAAACCTGGATTCAAGAAGATGCAAGGGGAACGCAAACTTTTGGTCCGGCTTTAATGTCAAAACAGCAACAACCCATGTTCAAACGTAATCATGTCAAAGATATTTTGGACTTGAATGAGGTATTGTTGGGCAGGAATAAAAACTTGTCTGATGAGGCTAGTATACAACAGTCTCCTTTTAAATAGAAATGCTACTGAGAACAAGATGCAAGGTGAAGTAACAATTCCTTTCTGAAATCACTGTTTATCAAATTGAACTTCCCATTAGTACAATCTAAAGTCCTTGACTGTCCACAACTAGAAAGTAAGAATGTACGCGGGACCTTTCAGGCTTGACAGAGTGGCATTTTGTCAGTAGCAGGGTAAAAGAAACTGGTTATTTGAGAGGAGGCCAAAGGACTTAAGGCAATCTTGAGTGCAAGGCTATTTTGAACAGCGCCAGCAGTATTACTAGCTTACAATACTCCCTCTTTTCTTTAATCAGTTTGTTACACATTGGGTTGTCGTTTCACTCTTTTGAATATTTTCTTTAACTGAACCTTCTCTGAAAAGTTCCAGAGTTTGAGCAATTGAAAAAAATCTATTATCACAATGTGTGCATCCTACTGTAATTATCTTGTGTTAAAAAAGCCAAAAGCCAAAAGCCATAGTTCATGGATGGCCAGACATCAAGACATTTGAACAACTTCTGAACACGTAACTGAAATCTACAAAAAAGATGCAAGCCAAACCACGTGTTACTTTGACTAACTAAAGTATACACTAGGTTAAACTGTTGCTCAGCTGCATTGTATGCAATGCATCCTCAAATATTAACACTTACACCTCCAGATGTCTGTGAGATGCCCCTCAGACTGGGCAAGAGGTCAAGATGGCACTTTGAGTTCTGAGTGCCAGCCTCTTCTATTTTAAATCCTCTTATACAACTGCACTTTCAAAGCTGAAATGGATTGCTTTCTAGGCAGCCTGTGAAACTGTATTCAGCATCAATTGCGCATAAAACAGCAACAGATAGATCATAAAAAAAAGAAAGAAGTCTCCTTTATATTCCCACGTAAGGAATGATCAAAATTGACACTGAAATTGTCTCTGGAGGTCTAATCAATAAGGCTGGTTCCTGCAAACACAAAGAGACAGTCCTACAGCAAATTAAAAAAATAACGATGACTGATTCACCTCTTCCCAAAGCTAAATGATCAAAGCATATGGCAGTCTGTCATTCATAAACTCTGCATTTGTGCGCACACAGTGACACAATCACGCAAACACAATGTCATTTAGTTTGGTCAAGCCCTGTATTGACATGACAAGCGTCAGG
This sequence comes from Centroberyx gerrardi, assembly GCF_048128805.1. Classification (NCBI taxonomy): domain Eukaryota; kingdom Metazoa; phylum Chordata; class Actinopteri; order Beryciformes; family Berycidae; genus Centroberyx; species Centroberyx gerrardi. The sequence goes on along the minus strand of NC_135999.1, from coordinate 19,459,545 downwards.
GAGGAGAGAAAGGCAAACACTAAAAGCCTTCTGTGCTGGCAAAATGCTAATCAACACAGATACATCAGGAAGCAGCACAGCATGCTAAAGATGCTAATAACACTGCTAATAACAAGTCTACCTGCCATAGTATTAACCATAACACTGAAACAAAGTGTGGAATAGAATATGATCAAGACTTACTGTGCTGCTACAGTAGTTATCTGGGCATGGGATGTCCTGTATAGGTAGGGCACTCTCTCCTTTAGTGTGTGCCTATCAAATTAAATGCTCTCTGCTGCTAGTGCTGCTTTCCCGGCCGGCCACTGTCCCGTGTGGAGTGTGTCCTGCCAGAGAGAGAGGGAGAGAGCAACAGTGAGGTGGAGTGGAGGTGGGGTTGAAGGGGAAACGTGAGAGGAGGGGGAGGGACATACAGAGGGAGAGGGCGTGTTTATTATGACTTACAGACAAAGAGAGAGCAAGAAAAGGAGAGAGAGAGCTCTGTGAGTCAGCAGTTGTATAGCTTATTATTATAATGCTGCAGCAGGTAAAGATTTCCTTCTTCCTCTGGAACCCAGTTATTTGCATCAGTCAAATACTGTAAAGCACCAGGCTCTCCATATTAGCCAAATCACATCCATGCCTATAGTTCAGCCTTTATCACAGCAACAATACAGAGTCTGTTTCCCAGCACTACTGGTCACTGATTGACAGCCAATCACTAATCAGTAATTGATAAATGGTTGGCTCCAATTGGACAAAGCAATATTAATTAGCTAAAAGCCTTGTATATGACAAACTTGTGCAAGTTTTATCCTCTTTGTGGGTTTCTGAATGTTTCTGGGGTTTTTTAAACTATAAAATTATGAATTCCTACCTTAAATTCCTGTGTACAAGACTATTTTGCATGTTGATCCTCAGGGATTTATCTTAAGAGCTAGTTTGGACTACATCCTGACTTAGTAATTAAAACTCCGACATTTACTTATTGGACAACAGCAATGGTTTGGTCACAGCACTGTAACTAGCTTATGCAGCCCACAGAAGCCACTTGTGTTTGTGGGCTAATATGCTTGTTAAATCTGGCTTAGCTAAATGCTGGAGACAATGGCCCACTGTATTGGTACAATCAGACAGAAAATGAGGATAGTGACGACATATTATAAAAAACCAAAGATGAATACAGTGTATGCTAACTGATTCTCATTACATCATACAAGTGATGTTAGGACAATATGATTTTATAACTTAAACTTCACTTATTCAAAAAATTGTGAGACATCAAGAGTGAATGTTAACAAAATTTTTTTGCTGTGATAAAGTCTTATTTGAGGACTGTAGACCATAAAAGGGCATTGCAGTTGTTTTAAAATAGAAGTAAGACTGAAGACTGCCACCTCCTGTGTCATAGCTAACATGTAACCTGATACAGCCGTGATGTTATCATACGAAATAACTAAAATATGCTCCATTACATCACCCAAGAAGATGTCCAAAAAGCAAAGGAGCTTACATTCCTCAGCTTGGCCGAAGCTAGTCTGTTCTTCGGGGCAACATTTCTGCATTCAGCCGACAAGTTTGATGATTTAAAATAACAGAAAATAATTTCACTAAATACTAAATATGAAGTTTAAATAGCAATTGAAGGAGTCGGCTATTAATTCTGTTCATAAACTTTGCAATGTGTTGGTTTCAAAGTGCATTACTTTCCTATGGAAGCAGAATGAAGGCGAAATGTTAAATGTAGAATTGAACAAGATTAGCTCATAAATAGGTCCAGACAGTTATTGTCGACCGACAGTAGTGTACTGAGGCTAAAACTAAGATTTAAAGTAACAGTGAAAAACATTTTAGTAAGATGACAAGATAGTAAAAACTGTGTAAACTGAAAACAGATATTATTACCATAACCAAAGGACCAAAAGAGGACAGACAGTTAAAATAAATGGGAAATACTGAGAATATTGTTATTAGGAGTGTGTTGCTACTAAATGCTATTGCTGGTCGTAATTCTCTTTCTCAAAATAATAATAAAGCCAATAAATCCAGTTCTATTACCAGAGGGCTTCAGTCCAATATACCCAGTGGGTAATCTGTCATGTGGCCGATCAACTAAAATAAACTGTAAAAAGAAATTTATTTCAATGCTATATTGCATCTGTGGCTTTCGATCATCAGATTTTATAGGGTCTTAAACTCTGTATCATATAAAAGTATAATTGTTGTCTTATCCACCCCACAATAGTAAGCTTTTCCACAAGACTGTCATCCTTTTTGGTTTATAATGTCACTAGGAATAAGAGTTTCAAAGAGAGAAACAAAATTATTTTAAAATAAATTGTGTGCATGTTATTGTTTCAAGGCAATTTCTGTACTCTTGAATCATTTTTACAAAGCCCAGATAAGGTCTGTTGTGTTAATTACAAAAAAGATTAAATGTCTACATCTAGCCCCTGTAAAGTCATTCTGTGCAGCTTTGTTTTTTTTATTGTTTTCATAATACATTTTGTAAAATTATTTAATTTTCAGAGTGTTACTTAAAAAATATTTTGTCCTAAGATATGATGTAAAGACGCACTGAATGCATTTGTTTTTTTGTCTGAGATTTGAGTTAATAACATTTCTGTCCAAGTGTAAATATATTATGTGAAGGTAGTCAGAGACACAGTCAGACAGACAGACATACAGAGATAAAGCGACAGAGAGAAAGACAGACACACACAGACTGATTTCCCTTGGTTGCATTGCCTTCGGGGCAAACATTTGCTCCTCATTTGAGACTGTATGTTACCCAGACTTCCTTTTTAAGTTGTAGCTGGAGGGTGTGAACAGTGTTTTCCATTCTACATCAGTAATGTAAAGCTTCCATAAAGCTGGATGAAAACTGAAGTGTGTAGAATGTAGGACTGCTGTATAATATGTGGTTCACACACAGATGCCACTAGGCCTATATATGAAACTACAGATGTTGCACTTTCTCTGCTGTCTGATTTCCACAGTAAAACTATACAAGAAAAGAAGAAGTGACAGGAAAAGGGTAACTTATTTCTTTTTCCTTTTTAACTTCCAGTAGCCTACTGGAGTCAAAACAGAGGAGGGACTGAAGTTCAAAGGCAATGTTTTTTCTTCTGACATTAACAATTAACCTACATTTCCCCTCCTCATGTTCACTGTAATTGGTAAAAGCCTAGCCCACAGCCTATGTGTGGTTCTGACAAAAAGTGACTGTGCTGAACGTTTTGCTGTAATAGAAAGCAGCCTACGAGTAAAACTTATATTGTCCTGGGCTGACATTTAACCAGTGATCCTTACTTTTATTGGAAGGCAGTTGTTATCATTATGATGAAGAACATGATTAGCAAAACGATATTGTAACGGTTGTGTCAAGTCACGTCATGCCACCAGTTTGCTAGGCTATTTCTTCCAAATATCAGACATAGCACATTTGCATCAGTTGCATTTTGCTTCATCTATTTAAGACCGTTCAAGTTTCAAAAGTGACAATTCAATCCAATCAAAAGTGAGTCGACAGGTAAGCAATAAGAGGATGTTCAAAACAAGACTTGAATCCTGCCAGCGACACTTCCTACCACGGACAGATCCCACCCTGCAGCCTATGGAAATTCCCCTTTACCAAGTTGGACAGTTTGGATAACAAGCGACAAACAGTCGTGGCTGTCGCTGTCTGTGAACTGACAACATGAACTACAAAAAATAAAGAGGAGCAACTGAAACTTACATGTTTATTTAGGCTACTCCGAGTTTGTTCAAGGTCGTCGTCGGCTCTGAAGTTTCCCCCTGCAAACTTGTAGCTCAGCTGTCAGAGCGGCTGGTCTGCTCTGTGTTCCATTTGGTCATCTTGGAAGCGAGGCATCATGGGACATGTAGTTTTCTCCCCGAAATGCACTTTTCCCTCATGCAAAGCTGACATAATCTCGCAATACAGCATTTCAAAAAAGGTAAACGTTTATATAGGCTATAGGTTTATATAGAAAAGGGAATCTTTGAGACTCAGAAATCTACATTAAAATAATGGCTGTTGTATTTAGGTTCTCAATCTCACCTGCAGGGATAACCTAATTAATCAATAGCTCTCCAGCCATATGATATATATGACAAGGTCATAGAGCCAAATTGTACACATGAAAAGTATTTTAAGCCAGAGAAATCATATCATTCCCTGTGAATATTTTTGGTTATCCTATCTGACGCAACACCTCTGCGTGTGACAAGGGACAGCCCTAAATACAAACAGATGAACACATGGAGGGCTGTACTGCAAAGACAATAAGGAAAGATTAGACATTACAAATGGAGTAAATCTCAGGATGCAACAGAAGTTATGATTTTCACACAAGTCTCATGCAGAACCACACACACACCATCACCACTGATGAGGAACCCTTACATGCTTGACCTCTCCCTGATTGTATAGTGTGCCATTAAAGGAACATCTACAGTTGGATTTTCAGCTCCTCCCACCCTATATCTAGATCTTCCCAGACTATTAATGACGCGCCTACATCTGACTGGGGCAAATGCTGAGCTATTTTAACTCCAAGAGCCAACCACCAAACCCGCCTGAGAATGTGCCTCTCTGACCCTGACAGCGTCTTTCACATAAACAGACACACTCAAGCCCCCTCAAACACATGCACACACACACACACACACACACACACACACATGCAATCTGACCACTAACAGATGCCTTAAGTTTTGCTGCAAGAGTGGAAACTGGTTGTGTGAATCTCTGTCTACCTCTAGTGGTTTAAGTCTGAATGAATGGAAACATTTCACTGATGATTATCTGGTTCAAAGGTTTCTGCTAATTTATGACTTCACTTCCTTGCACATTGTAATTAAATAAATAAAAAAGATCTGATTTGAGATACAAAATTCATAATTCAAAGTTCAGCTTTAAATAAGTCGTTAAATGTTATTTTGGTTTGCTGATGATTTTTTTTTTTTTTTTTATATGAAACATGAATAACTTTATAATCGTTGTCAGGTGAAAGCCCTTGTAACTCCAGTTCTGGCGATTTTCATGTTTTAACTTCAGATGAAGGATTAGTTGCTCCTGTGTGTGTTCATAAAATTTTCCAACCCTTGGGCTTATGAAAACCTTTCAAAATCCACTGGATAAACTGAAAAATGCATGGTGGTCAAGCTAAAAACAAGGCTGTTTTTCTTAGTTCTTTAAAAGATTACATTTTGGAGACCCAACAGCGATATTAATTTCATGTTCTTTGCTTATGTATCGTCATTTTCACTAGTGTGTTAGTGTGTGTTAATCCTCACATCTACAGTATATCCCACAGACACTAAAAACATGTTTTTCACGTCCAAAGTAACACAGTATCCTTCTGGTACAGGTGGCGTGCTGCAGCTCTACTGTCCATTGTTCCTCACCGCTCCTCAGTGGACAGGCTGCCCTGCAGTGTCTGCATGTGCAGTCATTAATAATTTACTATGGTCTCCATCAATCCAGTGAGCTAGTGGTCTGCTCCAGGCCACTTCCTCTCCCAAGGACAATGGGGCCATTTCCTGCGGGGTGTAAGGCAGAGGAAGAGGACCAGAGAGAGCGGGACAGGGGGGCATTGTGAAGCGGGGACATCATATCAGCGTGTCCCGACCTTGGGCTGAAAGACAGGCTTGACTTGGTTGTACAGTGAGATTCATGGTCTATTTGCTGGGAGGTTGAAGGGCAAAACTAGAGCCAAGTCAGCCACACACCAGAGTGCAGTCTTCTTCTTGACCCCTATTTACAGAAGATCCAGAAGAGTATTAAAAGGCAGCGAATATATGTGTGATATATTGCTGCCCAGACAGAGAGAGAGAGAGAGAGAGAGAGAGAGAGAGAGAGGGAGAGAGAGAGAGAGAGGGAGAGAGAGAGAGAGAGAGAGAGAGACAGGAAGCGAAAGAGAGAGAAAGAGAGAGAGAGGGAGAGAGAGAGACCGAGAGAAAAAGAGAGAGAGAGAGAGAGAGAGAGACAGGAAGCGAAAGAGAGAGACAGAGAGGGGGAGAGAGAGAGAGAGAGAGAGAGAGAGTGCAATAGAGGAACTTCCTACACAGCATAAGCATGAGGTCAATGAGTGTCACAAGCGGCCTCTAACTTACTCTTGTTGAGAGAGAGCTAGCTTACACTACACATGAAAACAAGGACTGTTTTATTTTAGCTAAAAACGGCTGAGATTTGTCATCAACCTTGTCAAAATGTTAATATGTACATCGGTGCTGCAACCCAAAAGACAGGTGGCCTTGACAGAGTCAGCCTGAGCTACAGTCCCACATGAATCCCACTCTTTTAATTCCTGGCTAATGTTCAAAATAAAAAGGCCGCTGTATTCAAAACAATAGCACCATTCATGTCACGGCAGACCCTGTATCCCCCATATCCAGTGATCTCTGAGAGAGCTGAAACAAAGTCAGTGACATAGATTTAACTCTACAAAAAAAGCCAAAAGATTTTTGACAAATTGTGTATTACAAATTACAAAAATTGTGCACAATGTTTTTTTAAATTGTGCAAATATTGAGCATAAATTATTTGGGGTCATATTGGAGCGGTCACTTTCCTACTATGCAGTGTTATTTATCACTATCAAGGAATTGTCCGATAAGCATAAAGTCCTTCAAGCGAAACATGAAAACCTAAGTGTCAATTGGGCCTGAGGCTATTTTTAGAGAGAGAGAGAGAGAGAGAGAGAGAGAGCTGTCAGTCCTGACAGTGAGGACGAATATAATGGCCTATATAACCAGCACTGGCCCAACCTGCCTTGTCCCTCTCTGTCCCTGTCTCTTTCAGTCTGGGAGGCACAGATGATGACTGCCACAGCGGCCACATAGGAGAGAGCCATGACAATACAGCCTGAGGCAGGACACAGCCTGACCTATTTGAGCCTGTCATACAGCCTGAGTCTGTCATACAGCCAGCGAGAGATAGTCTCCACACTCTTTGTTGCTGTTGTGGACTTAACTGCACCGTCAATGTCCAAGAAAGAAATACTTTGATTGATTTATTTCTTGTTTCCCCCTTCCTCTCTTGATATAAAAGATCTAAAATGAGTGAGCAAAAAGTTCATGAGGGTTCAAATGTATGTCTTTTGCAACTTACTTATCTTTCTTCATCAGTGTCCCTCCCATTATTGAGTTTCTGTCTATTCTCTGTCGATTTTTTTCTTTTCTCTGTGATGTAGGCTACATCAGACAAGTGCACAGATATTATCGCACTGGTGCTCAGGCACTGCTCAATCGGCCTTGTTCAGGGAAAGTGCCCTTTTGTAGTAGTGATTTTTAAAATCTAAAATCAATTTAACCACATTTGTGGGGGCATCTGAACTTTCTATATGTGTGCAGAGAAACCTCATCTTCACAGTTTTCATTTGAGTTTCATTTGGTTATCATTCTGTAGAGCTTGTGGAGGTTACTTTCCTCTATTTGTCTATTCAAAATCAAATATGATGGATTTACTCTGACTTCCAGGAGTGTAACAAGCAACATTGGGGTACCTTCAGCAAATGTTAATGCTTTAAAACTCTTAAGTAATCACATATTAAGGGGGATGTTTAGGTCATATACTGGTGATTCTGTTGATTTCAAATTTCACTTCTTAAAAGAGGAAACTGTCACAGTGTGTCTGTGAATAATTAAGCAAAACTAAGGGTTTTTGCTTGAAGTAAAAGGTAAAAATGTAAATTTGGAGCTTTTTACATAAACTATTGCAAGAGAAAGGCTCAAAATGTCGTGGTTGGAATAGGCAATACAACAAAACAGAGAACTGGTATTTGCACTGTAGGACTGAAGGTAAACCCAGTTACAGGTATGCTGATTTGCTGAATGTGATCTAAAACACCATATGAATTTCTGAAATAGCAAACAAGTTGTTAAAGCTGAATTACTGCATTTGAAAAATCCCTTCAGGATTTTTGGTACATCTAAAACATCAAAGCATTTAGCAGTACTTTTTTTTAAATCTGATTTCTAAATACTAATTTTAATCAGTTGATTATTTTAGTTTTTTTCAATTCAGTTCGATTCGTTGTGCTTCATTGGTATTCAAATAAAACACAACACTGCCAAAGGATCAAGGTGAAAGATCAGAATTAAATCTCTCTCTCTCTCTCTCTCTCTCTCTCTCTCTCTCTCTCACTCACTCACTCACTCACACACACACACACACACACACATTCACACACACACACACACACAAACACACACACGCACACACACACACTCACTCACTCTCTCTCTAAAAAAGGCATCAAAAGGATATGTCTATCTTACATGCCATCTTAACAGAGAACAAAATGATGTCTGTCTTCCAATGAATCGAGTGATTACTCTTGCTGACAGTGTACAATTTCCCGACTATTGTGACTCATTTCTGTCTGGGTTTCGTGACGTCATATAAAGGTGTGGTCGGCTTCACGCGCTACAGTCTCAGGTGCGCAAAGAGGCGAAACCTATGAAATGAGCAATAGACCTCATGGGAAAAAACTCCACAACAGTCCTATAATACTATCACGGAAAACTATAGCGTGTCTGTGGTACGCAAAAGTGAGTTTATAAATATCATAACATACTCTATTATAGTCTACGTTTATCCCCTATGGTATTCCTATAATATTCCTATAGTATTCCTGTCTGTGGTAGGCTATCAGTTCAATTTATAGTGATCTTACCGTAGCCTACTTTTAATCTCCTATGGTATTACTGCAATATATGTTTTGACACAGTAATTTAAACTTTTGCTGTGGTACCTTTGTATGGTATCCTTCTAAAATGTACTATTAGTTTACTATAGCTCTATTTATCAAGGGTAACTCTCGCTTCATTCGATTGTAGGTGATGTTACTGAACGCAGCACACATACTAAAGAAGTAGACTTTCTCTATAGCTGTTTGTTTGTGTGAGTAAATTCCCAACAACAATGGTGAAGTAATAAATAATGGCAACAGTCACTGAAGTGTGGAGCTGCGGGCAGGGTGGGGTCGCGCTGAGGAGGGCGGAGCCTGCGCTGAGGTGACGCTTCTTTTACTCATTTTTGTTCAGAGGACCGTCGGGCAGCAGCAGAGGAGAGAGTGTGGCGTGGAGTGAAGTGAAGAGTAGAAGTGAAGTGAAGTGTCCCACCGAGAACAACACTTACCTGGAATAATCTGAAACGCTGCTTCGTGTTTCGACAGGTGAGATTCACTTATCGCATGTGTGGTTTTATTGTCTTTTAAGTGTTCATATTCTGGTCACTGACGAATTGTAGTTTCTCCCCCACTTTGGGCAGTACTTTGTGTACCTATACATTTTTTTCGTTTTGTCTATTGTGTATTCGTTTTTTATCTCGCTCTCTAAATATCTATGTGTAGGCTATCTGGGCAACGTTTGGTAACATTTGTAATGTCTCCTACTTACCTGGATGCAAATCTAGAATTGTCTTTGGGATTCATTTCCGCATGCCTCAGGCTGAGCCAGCCACAGTGAAGGTCCATTACAGCCTGCTGTTCCTCCAGCAGCAATAAAAGTTTGCGTTGGTTTTTCTTAATTTACTGAATAGCCTATCTATTTCTGACAGTCTCAAATGTCAAAACGCTCTTTCTGCCAAATAGTTAACGACGTTTGGCCCAAGTATCGATCGACTTGGCGTCACGTAATATCAATAGAGAGTCCCACAGTGTCATTAGTGGCGTCAAGTTAAGCGCGTGTGTGTGCGCGTGCTTGCGCGCGAGAGAGACAAACAGGGACACAGAGAGAGACTGAGGGAAGTGTTTCGGACTGCGTATCAGTGATCGTATGATGCCACATACATTATTATGGACATCTATATAGCGGGTAACGACAATGCAATTTATTCTTTATTTATCCTTTATTTTTTTCTTGTTTACTTTACTGTAGTGGGTTTATACAGATGAGCTTTCTCGACCCCCTGCTGCTTTGCCATGACAGCACTGGTGAACAAATTGTGCTTGGGGTGGGAGTGACTTCTTGTTCACACATCTATAATGTATGACAATGAATAATGAATAATAATGAACACAGTGGCAACATTTGATACATGCGTGAGTTGGTATTACTAGACCCCCCCCCATCCATTCCCACATGTTCATTCGTGCCAGACAGTAGTGATGTTTCCAGGTGTTGCTGAATCTTCCATGATGTCATTACCTTTGCAAAGCCTCCTGACTTCATCTTGACCCATAAAGACACCACACAACGTTTCGTCACAGAAAATTTCTCAATCCTTCTTAGTGTCTGCAGGAACACAAATTTCTCTCATTTGATTTCATGAGTAAATCCACTAAAATCAACATCCAGCTGAGATGACTTTTATCTTATCCGCTTTTCTTATGCGATTAAGTCATTTGATGCTCCAGGGCCAACTTTAATATCTGTGAAAGTCAAATTTGACACGGGTCAGCGTGGAATTAGAGTTTAAACAGCTGTTTTTCAAAACTGAGCCTCTCTCTCTTGGTGATTCGCGCAGAGGGCCCGGCACATTAAACACTAAATCACATCAAATTGCTTTTTTTCCCCCACATTACCAGCAGGTTATACCATCACAAAGCACCGAGAACAACGGCAAACAAGTTTTTGGCGTCCAACTGTGTTCTAGACCAGTGTGTCCAGCTGAGGTTACTGAATGTGTGTCAGGTTGAATTGAGCAGGGTTGCCAGTACTTTCTGCCAGTCGGGCCTCCACCGAGCTCGCCCTGGGCCTGTGCCATGAAGTACTGCAGCGGCAGACAGCACCCTGGTTGGAAAGCTGTTCCTGTCTGCCCCGGGGGGAAGGAGGGGTTGCGTGGTGGGGTGGTTGGGGGGGTTTTGACTTTACTGTAGATTCGTGGCTACAGCTGTGGTGGCATTGGCGATAATCCCCCACCCCTCCCGCTTAATTCCCTGATATTGTCCTACATTAGCAGAGCAAGAGGCCAGGAGATCCTTCAGTTTATAAATAGGTCTACACTTTGCAAAGGGGGATTACTGTATAGCGTATCTCCTGGCTTCTTTGTTTAACTCGAAGGGTTTCTCTGACTGTGGGTTCGCCGTCTTGCCTGTCCCTGTTCTCTGCCTCTGTGTCTCTCCAGTGGTGCCTGACTGAGCACTTTCCCGGGGCTCGGTTACAGCCGCTCAGGGCGCGCGACACGAGCGACCTGCTCTGTCTGCATATCACCACGGCTCTGTGTGTTAGTGTTCACATGGAGACGGGGACGCGGGCAGATAGGGTTTCTGGTCAGCCGTGATAGGGGGCTTTGTAGTTGAAGTCAAAGGGAAGATGGTGTGATGGCTTCATAATCTCCCAGAGGTTAACTTCCAGAGGCTTAAGAGCAGATCTTCATCAGACAATGCCGTTATCAATCCAAAGCAGATTTATTTGTCCCTGCTTGTTCCCAGACGCCCAACTCTCCATTCTTTATCTCCGAGCAAAGAACATCACAGCAAGAAATCACCATCGTTAATGTGTTATCCATAGACAAGGTGACTTTTTAAAGTGGACAGCTTTACACGCTGCCTCCGCAGGCCACAACACATAAAAGAAAACCAGGCAGGTGTAGCAAAACAGTAGACTTTCAGTGAAATGGTTCTTTCAATCCAAGCAAAGCCAACCAAAGGATTTTGGTCCTTTTCAGTATTAATACATGAATAATTAAATAATAGGACAGGCAAAATTGTCCTAAAAGAGATTTGTGCTTTCTGTGAAAAGCCTCTGGCATGTCCAGAGCACAGTGGTGTAATGCTGAAGAGTTGGCACTGCTGAACCCTAACCATCACTAAAATTAATTATTTACTGTAGGCAGTTCTCTAAGTTGGATCAAAAGAGGACAAGAAGATGTCCCTTACTTAAAATGTCAAAGGCCTAATGGCTGTTTTTCCCCATCACTCGCACTTTTAGGACGTCGGAGGCCCGCCAACTTACTCTTTTCAAGTCAACTCCTATCAAAGCTCTGTCCAAAACACACAGCGCATCAGCTGACAGCAAGCTGGAAATAGCTGAATCCTACTGTTTCTTCATGAATATATTACCATTGATAATTTTTTCATTACTGACACAGTTCCGCATGCCCAAGTAGGGATGGGGAGTGAGTGAACTAGATTCCTGCACTGACTCAAAAGGCAAAGTTTTCACAGTTGGATGATTTGGCTGAGTTGTATTTCTCAGCACAGTGACTCTGATGAGTCCTGCGGTGCTTTTCTCCTCCTCTACCTCCTACTCAGCCATCCCTTAATTACACTCCAATGAGAGATTGAGGGAAGGGAGGAGAGCGAGGGTGCGGTTGACATAGAATGCAAATCACCGGGGAGTCTTGACTTGTCAGATACACTACCTATTAGCAGAGGATCATCGTCTCACAGAGAAGTGAATAGCCTATTGCATGTATGAAACAAGTGACGTGACTGCTGATTCATCAGAATAAGTAAATCTTACCTGCCTTGCTCTTTTTTGTATTTGAAATAGTTTGAATCATTTTTTTACTACTTCCATTTTTCACTACTTCCCTTTATTTTAGTCACGGCTTACATGGTATGGAAGAGCAAACTCTGGATGTATTTTTCCATTATTCTACTCTGCCCTCTTTAGATGTCTGGCAGGCTCTTTCAACTTGTCAGCTGAACTTGTTCCTGGGGTGCGCTGTATTCTTTAGCGTCCCCTCAGACTTTTGCCCTGCTCTCCCAAGCCGCCCCCCCTCCCCCTCCCCTCTACGCCTCCAATCTCCCTGAAAAATTCATCATCTGTCACATCGGCTCAGCGCTCACCAGCACACCCATGCGTGGCGGTGCAAGCTAAGACTCCCTGTCAGGCCTGAAACGGGGCTTTTGGGTATGCCGACCCAAACTTGGCCAGAGAAACAAGACAGAGCCATCTTGGTGTGCAGCAGCTTTTCGGTTGCATCCAGTGGAGACACTTGAGACCCGGTTTCCTTTTCACTGTGACAGCAGTCAATGGGACAATGCTGCTACTCTTTCCTCTCCACCCCAAACAAAGTAACTGGGACACAGAAGCTCTCTGTGCTATATCAGAGACTTAGTTCATCCTCTTCCTTCCTACCGTCAACCAAACAACATGGAGGGGGGCATCCTACTTAGGACCCAGCACAAAATCAGTGCGTTAAAAACATCCTCTGTGCCCAAAAACAGAGTAGCTGGGCAAATATTGCACCTCAATGGACTTGATTAAAAAAAAATTGCTGGAATGGAATGCAGTTTAGCTCTTTGATTTCCACTTCTTCCTTTTATGTTGGACATAGTTGTCATGATATGGAAGGACAAACTTCTTCATTTATAGACATACTTCTGTTTTTCTACTCTTTCCTCTCTGCATGTCTGATAGTCAATATGTGATGGAACATTTCGTGAACCGTATTTCTCTACACGCCTTGCAAATTACGGCTTATTGCTACACAGGGTACACCCCTTTTTACTCATTCCCTCCTTCTTTATCTGCTTTCCAGCTTCATGTAATCTGATCCCGTTCTGCACTCAGGCACCTCCTCCGAGACAACTCACATTTCCTTTGATTCACAGCGAGAGCCTACGGGGAGTAAACAACTACCCACCAGTTTCCAGCAACCATACTGTATCCACTGGCCTAATTCGACTCATTAAAGTAGTTGCAGTGCATCAACAGACCGATCTTGAGCCAGTATACATTCCAGTGCTTATTTTATTTATTGGCATGGGGACTGTGGTTGACATGGTCTGTGTTGGTGGGAGCGTTATCAGATATGTGTTAATGGCAGGTGGAGCATACTGTATCCACCACATAAAGGCAAATTCAGTTTGTGTCTTGCACAAGTGCGCACCAGCAGTATCCCATTCTCTATTTCTACAATGTCTCTCTGTTATGGGCTCTTGGCATGCCGATGTTGCTATGGTCTGGATTTTATCAACTGCCTGTTAGAGTGAAATGATGAATGTTCTCCCAAAGAGTGAGCACATTTGCAGAGATACCGAGCCATGTTCTTTCCATTCCTTCCTCTGAACTCGGCCCCCGACCTGCGATAGCCTAGTTTGTCAGGATTGTGTTGCCTGTAGAGAATACAGTAAGAGTGCAGCCAGTACAGTAAGTGGGAACAGTTGCACAATTACAGCAGCAAACTTCTCCTCCCTGACCCCGCAGCAGCCGTCCCGAGCCTGAGTCAGACCATGATGACCACCGCTTCCTGTCACCCACCACAATAGATCCATTAGCTGTGCACCACTTCACATCCTCCCATATTGATTTATACCAAACAGCTATCCAATTAGCCCCCACTGCCTACATAACAGTGCCATAACAGTTATGTTACTCTGGGATGAGTGGGGGACATGGAATGAAAAAGGGAAGTGGTGATTTGGGGAGGAGGAGGAGGAGGAGGAGGGGTGGGGGGGTTAAGCTCTCCCAGTGGGACAGCTGGACCCCGACCCCGTGCCAGAGAGAAAGGGATGGAGAGAGAGAACAATGTCAAGGGAATGCTTACTAACCACAGAGGCTCAGCTGGCTACACATCCACTCAAAGCCATTTAGTGTATCAGGAGGGTTGGGTTGTGTGAGTGCAGGGTGTTGTGTTAAAGTCATCTGGGAAAACAGTGTATATTAAGAGGAGTGGGTGTTGCATGTCAGGGGGCATATGTGTGTGTGTGCGTGTGGCTAGCCTATATGTCAAATTGATGATCTGGTGCTGCGCAGATGGTGCATGAAGCTTTACAGATGTGTGGTAACGGGACATAATCTGCTTTAGTTGCCCGTATACATCTGCCTCTGTCTGTCTAAACATGACATTAGAGGCCTAATAGAAACCATGATTCCTATAAATGGAGTCGAAGTTTCTAAAATGACAAAGCAGTATTGTTCTCATGTACTAGTAATAATGTTGTAACCCTCAAAATGATGAGAAAGGCAAATTAACAAGATATGTAAAAAAAAAAACTTTGCTGTGAAAGTGTTTTTAAGAAGTGAGTTTATTTATTTGTGTATTTATTTTGAACATGTAACAACAACAAAAAAGAAAAAAAAGAAAAGAAAATCCATCGAATAGGCAAAAAAAAGAAACAACAAAACTGAAAACATACGGTAAATTCTTGACAAACAAAAAAGTAGTCAATATTACATGTTCGAAAAGGAGTAGGAAGAAGTAAAAACTTATGCTTGTCTTACCCCTTTGTCCATATAGAGTATATTAATACATATTATTTTGTACATTTCATATTCCTATTTCGTACTGTAGCTAAAACATCACATTGTCAGCTTAAACTCCCCAGGCAGTGACGTGCCAAAGCCTAGGAGAGCGGACAGCAAAAGGCCCGGTGATAACTGTTATTTACACCCATGCCTTTTCGGTAGGATCCAGCTTGGAATAGAGCCAGAGTTCATCACCGACCCCCCTGGGCCTCTTCCCTGACCTGATTCATTCCTGCTGCGATAGAAGAGCTTAGGCTAGCCAAGTCAAAATTTGGTCAGCTGGAGTGTTGGTGATAAATAAGTGTATATCAGTGTGAGAGTAACTGAATAGTTGCTATTTTTAGTTATTGGGAGGACTTGGTGAAGAGAGTAAAATGTACTCATGCTGCTGTTTAACCCCTCTGGCCATTAGGCGTGTTCAGCGGGGGGGGGGGACCTCACCCAACACTCCCGTACACCAACACACTGCACCACCACGCCCTTGTTGAGGTCCTGTCACTGCTGTGGAGACACTCCCTGTCTGACATGCCTGTGTGTGTGTGTGTGTGTGTGTGTGTGTGTGTGTGTGTGTGTGCGTGTGCGTGTGTGTGTGTGTGGAGGCGGGACAAGCATAGTTTGTTAGTTTGTTCTCACCATCAACTGAGTTACTCATCCACTGTCGCAATGGCTGTCTCCTCATATTGTCTAAGTTTCAGTTATTGTGAGAAAGGGAAAGAGTGTAATCAAAAAGCTTTGGAGAGCTTTAGGTATCAGGTGTGTGTGTGTGTGTGTGTGTGTGTATGCACGTGTGTAAGTAGAAGACAGAAAGGGAGAGCGAAAAAGTATGCGCATTTTGTTTTTCAGCAAAGGATTTATGGACGGACGCAGGACAGATTGAATATGCCAAGTTAGTGTGGAATGTCACACCAGCATTACAGCACTGGGTGCTAAACAGTATTCATCTCTCTCTCCTTTTCTGTTCAAACTCGTTCACTGGCAGGTTGCACTGACACACATTCCTGCTTTCACTGTGCCTGTTTTTTTTTTTTTTTTTTTTTTTTTGAAGCCCCCTAAGTCAGCAATCATCCACAGTGGCAAGTTGCTCAACAGGATAGTGGAAGATGGTGGTGTGTGTGGGTTGGCCGGGGTGTGTGTGCGTTTTCTTGAGAAAAAGTATGGCTCACATGTTGGTGGTGAATGTTTTTGCGGATGGTGGCGGTGGCGGCAGTAAAGGGAGATGACAGAGCAAGGTACAGTGAGAGTGAAAGGATGTATCACTCATTAACTGGAAGAGAGCAAAGTCCACTGAAAAGCATACAATACAACCAACAGCTTTTCCGTCACGGCTGAACAATGTGGGAGGGATTGGCATAGCCTTGATACTCGTTCATTTATGACCGAGAAAGACGTTACACAACCCTAGATGTTTTCTCTTTACTATCCAACAACAATGGTTACAGGGAATTTTTTCTGGTGACAAGATGCTCAGCTGTAATTTTGATTTATGCTGTATACAATTAAAAGTGGCAGTCATTTTCTTTGGCTCTCTATGTGACTGACGCCTACTTCGAACATTCCCGTCTCTTATCTGCTGTCCGCTATCACCAGCCCCCCAGCGCTGGAACCATCTCCACAGCCTGGCACAGAGGTCAGGGCACAGTCAGCTGGTCAGAATTAGAAAAACATGTCGCCTCTCTTACAAGCGAGGGAGTGTAGGAGAGTGTGTGTGTGTGTGTGAGAGAGAGAGAGAGAGAGAGAGAGAGAGAGAGAGATACACTGAGCAAGCAGATGGGTGAGTGTATGACATGGTGAGTGCATATGAGGAAAGAGAGGCTGAGAACCAAGATGGAGCAACACTTATCAGCAACGAGTGAGCATTGCTCCAGACATCAGATAAAGCCTCCACAGCACGGTGCGTGAGCTGAGCGAGAGCTTCTGTTACCTAGGCGATGTGCGGGGCGTGTCACAGCACTGCAACAGTTGGCTGAACCCGCTGCCTCGCCCAGGAAAACAAAGACTACACAAACACTGTCGCTGATTTAACTGAAAACAGGAAAGTTCCGCCACTGTAGACCTGCAGTGCTTGCTGTAGTTGTGTGTTTAAAAAGAAAAACCTTTATGAATTCTGGTTTTGTACTCAGTGTGTTTTACAAAATCCATTGGTTTACAGTGAAACAATAAAACGATTTTAGTTAAAATGGTTTTGGGAAACCCAGTCCACAAAGCTGGTGTGTGACAGTTTTATAAATTCCTTCCCCTCGCCAAATTTATAGATAGCTAGTAGTGGCTTAAGATCTTATGATTGACACCTTGCCATTACTCCTTGCTTGTGGGTAAAAAGGGGCCACACCTTATACAAGTAAGAGAGGTAGGAAAACACTGTAAGTAGTTTCTGCCTGTGGCATGGTGAGTCAGTGTATTACCTGTAAGCTAGCATGTAACTGCATGCACAGACAGTCCTTTTGGCCAAACCCCATGAGACCCCGAGGCAGACTGACTACAGCTTGTGACTCACTGAGCTGCTGTTCGCTATGAAGGTGAGAGTGAGTTATAGGGAC
The DNA here is from genome assembly GCF_048128805.1 of Centroberyx gerrardi. NCBI lineage: Eukaryota > Metazoa > Chordata > Actinopteri > Beryciformes > Berycidae > Centroberyx > Centroberyx gerrardi. The sequence continues at coordinate 19,441,879 of NC_135999.1, read as the reverse complement.
ACATTGGGATCTTACAACACCCTCAAGTTGAGATGAATATATTTTGAACACGCAAACATAAATATACATACACATGCAGCCCCAGAGAAATGTGTGGGGACTTGCCAGTGGCTCGCTAGTCCACCAAAGTGCTACAGAGATAAGCACATATTTAGGATGGGCACTGGCTAGTGAGGAACATGCAATACACACTTTTTGCTGGCACGCACACACACCATTGTCAGTGCCTTTTCCATACCAATTGTAATCGAATACAAAGACCCCTGCAGGGGCTACAGTGGTATACACACACACGCCAGCACGCACGCAGCAAGATGCCGGGGGGGAAAAAAAACATGGGCTGTCCTGGCTGAGGGAGTGAAACATAAGAACACACACATCCGTATGCAAAGCTGCAGGGCGAAAAGACAAGGGAGTGGTACTTTCACTAAAACATCACATAACAGGTCTAATGCATGGCAGATACAGCAGTTCCACTTTGTACACATTCCTTTTCGCCGTACTCATTGATCAACTGTGATTTCTTGCTGCATTGTGAGGTCAGAGCATGTGATTATACGCATTTGTTCAGTGAAGTAGAATGTGAAGAAAGGCGAAGGTGGCAATTTAAGCCTGCATAGCTCATTTTGTGCCAACATGCCAGCTAGACCTCCTGGCTCTTAGCCCCAACTTGTTTTATTAGGACGAGTTGACTACAAGTTGGAAGATAAGCTTACTTCCCTTTGCATGATATGTGCCGTTGTAAGTTGTAAGCTACGACCAGCCACCATATAAAAGAGCTTAAAGGAGGGAAATACTTCTCCCTATTTTGTCTGTTGAAGGTGTTTGTTTGTTTTTGACTTTGCAACCTCCTGTACATCTTCAGTGTCTCTATAAATCAGTGTAGTACTCACACACTCTCACTTGCATTCACACACACAAGCACCATGCCAGTAATGTGCCCAGCAAAGAATCCCGTCAGTAACACTCCCCAACATTGCAAACATCTGAAAACACTGCTAGCCAGTACAGTGGACACATTGTTATCAGTCATATGTCACACGCAGTGGCACACAGCTGTAATGAATGCAGATTTTTCTGTGATGAGGAGAAAGAGGATTTCTGTGATGGATAACACTCAAGCTACTGAAATGTGGAGATGTGGGACATTCTCCAACTCCTGACAGCAGGAGGTTATTTTGGGTCTGGGCTGGACTCTCATTACAAGGATAATGTATTTTTTATGTTTTTGATTCAGTCTTCATTTATCCAGATTAGTGTAGGGTCCCTTGTACAAAGGAAGCCTGGCAAAGACAGCAACATCACATTTAGTTACAGACAGAGAAACAATACCGTTTCATAAGTAATAGATTTAATATTTGACATACAAATCCCATGTTATTCTTACTTTAATAGCAGTTAATAACTGTGCTCCCTCTTCGTAAGATGTTTAATAATGGAAAAAGATGTTGAACAACTGTCTAAGATAACTCTAAGATAAGAATCACATAGGGCCTATATGTCAAAATCTCTGGGATTCACCCTTACAGCCTGGCTTCGGACATTTTTACACAAAGGTGCATGCATTTACTGGTGACGTACATGAAAATGAAAGCAAAGAGGTGGAGGAGCAGGCAGGCCAGTGTAAAAAAAAAAATATATATTATTTCAGTTAGAACAGGATAAAATGCCACTGTAAGGATGGAAAACCTGAATCTGGAGAGAGGGAGGATTCAGTGAGGAAACGAGAGAACAAGTTGAAAAGAAAGTAGGTGTAGAACAAACGTGCACCAACAAGTAGCATGGCAGTTACACAATCTAGCACACTGTTGAAACACAAATACAGATTGTAAAAAGATGGCCCAGGATACCAGATTACTTGAGACCCAGCAAGCAAATCAGTGTTAGTATTTGAAATAAACCAATCAAAAGCTGAAGCCAGGTTGCAGGGATTTTGTTTTGGGTGAGGCTTGAGCGTGATAGGAGTGTGAGAGCGAGTGCGCTCACTGTCTCCAACACAGAGACTCGCCTACTGGAGTCGAAACCTGCCGAGCAGGTTCCTGGTTGCCATGCGTCAGCAGCAGGCGTCCCGCTCCCACGGCTGTATGGGCGGAGGCTGGGGTGAAAGGTCAAATGGGCCGAGTGGCTGACATTCCTGCCTTACAGCTGTCTCTCCTCCCAGCACAGGCTCCGCCCCCACCAGCCACTGCTGCTGCTCTGTGTGTGTTGTCATTTTTAGGTCAGGGTGCATATGGGGGGGGGGGGGTCATCTCCTGAGCTACCATACCTAGGAGGATCAGAAGCTGAATGATAATCCTGTCTATCTAAGGGAGCAGAGAAAGTCACTGCCAAACCTTGTGTGAATGTTTGTTTGTGAAAAGACATTGTCACGTGTCCAGTAATATCTGAGTAGTATGATAATCATTTATATGAGAGGAAATGTTGCAATTCCTAATGTGTGTTTGTTTTGCTTTGTGCTTTGTAGGTTTGCTCCGTTGTTGTTTTGATCCCGGGAGGCGAGGATGGCAATGCAAAGTATGTGATACTCTTTTTCTTTTTTTAACATAATTTAACTTCCTCTTCCATTTCTCTAATCTGTTTCATTTTTATGCTTTATGCTATTCTTCTTTGTCTCATGTTCCCTGTCAGTGAAGTTTAATAATATTCTGTTGAATTTATGTTGATTTTTATACTACTATTATACTAGTTTTCATATACTGGAGTCTGTCGAAAAGCCCATGCCTTGATCATGACCTTTTCTACTTCCAGCTATTGTTTTCATGTAGGTCCAAATCCTTAATCCAAATTCTAACAAAAGATTGCAGCTTTATGTTTGTATTGCACTGGAATAAAGACAAATCTCAAGGTCTTGCCCATAATTAACATGCTCGACAAACTCCAGATTGAATCCCTCTCGCTCCCTGTCCATGTGGTTGTGGTCTCAAACCTGCTATTAAATGACCCACAATGCCTCTCTCCCTGCTTCCTAGTGGGTGAGCCTGAGGGCATGACGAAGGTGGCAGAGTGGCAGCATACGTACTATGGCACAGACTCTGGCATCCAGTCTGGGGCCACCACAGTCAGAGATGATGACGGCACAGAGTACAGCACCTCCAAGCACTACACTGTCACCACCACCATGACAAGTGAAGAGCCTGGTAAGACGCGCATACAGACAGCAGGAAAGACATTGTGTGACTTAAGCATGTCATGGCAGGATCAAAACAGTGCCAGAATATATAATCAGTAGCGATGGGACGATATATTGAAAATCAATAGATCGCAATACAAAAATATGACAGTGTGTATCGTGGGGCAGCTTGCGCATCACAATTTCACAAGCTCTCGATTGAAATTATATTATTTGCACTTTGTAAAGACATTTTTAAATTGCTGTTTACATTCTAGCAAGCCAATGCCATCGCTAGAAAGATTTGTGGCTCAGAAATAAACATAATTCTGCACAGCCATACTTTTTTGTCATCAAACTTTTATTTATTACATCGTATCGTGGTTGTATAGAATCGTGAACCCCATATCGCATATGGAATCGTATCCTGACATAAGCATATCGTCCCATGCCTAATAATCAGTATACGTTTGCCATAATCCCAGGTGTTGTCTCCATCATCATCATAATCAGTCAATCAAACACAGACCATTAGAAAACACTGTCTTAACTACTCTCCCCCTCCCCTCTGCCGTCCGTCTCACAGACTTGGAGTCCCAGTACACCATGACCAGGACCCAGCGGGTGCGGGCGGCCATGTTCCCAGAGACGCTGGGGGAGGGAACGGCCATCCTGTCTACTCAGACAGACCCGTCCCAGATGACCAACGTCCAGCGGCTGGCCGAGCCGTCCCAGCTGCTCAAGACGGCCATCATCCATCTGATCAACTACCAGGATGACGCCGAGCTCGCCACACGTGCCGTGCCAGAGCTCACCAAGCTGCTCAACGATGAGGACCAGGTGATGAACGCAAAACCATATACATATACAGGGTTGGAAATTAACACCAACCAAGTGCCAGATGTTGATAAAATTAGTCTTTGTGGGATAAATTAATAAGGGTCTCCAGCCACACTGGCCGGTAACTTTATGAGTCGATAACGAGTCTCAGTTGCCTCAGTTATATTCTGATGTTCTGGGTTCTGTTGAATTTCATGATTAATTATAAACTTGATCCATTGTATAAGTGAGTGAGCAAGTTTTTATTAACACAGTACCTCATTCTATACATGAAATAGTATTGAAAACAAATACGGTGATAAAAATGTATTTTAATTATTTTGGCCAGTAAAAATTATTTTTGGCAGGTGTGTTTTTTTAGTTTAGCCCTTGGCAGGTGAGCCAAAAAGTTATATTTCGAACACTGTATAGACATACGTTCAACCTTCACACACACACACACACACATACACATACACACACAAAGTAGGGCTCAGTCTTTAGTCTTTGCACATCCCTGTTTAGTCTGCATAAGCCTACATGTCAACCTGCAAGTCTCCATGTTTGCCTCGGCCTCAATCTGTCTACTACAGTGATTCACCTGAAATATCCTGCAAACTATTGTGCATTGACTCCTGCAGTCAAGTCTCTCTACAAAGTAACTTTTACCTGACATTTTCTCTAATACCCACTGCCAACCAACCTTGATCTCCAATCTTCCCAAAAGCCTAATAGTTCTGCTCTTTGTCCATTGAGTCTAAACGTGACATGTAATACTTCCCTATAAAGTCTAATATGTCTATACCACCCATTCTACCTATTAACTCTTCTCTGCCCTCTCCATCTCCCATTAGGTGGTGGTCAACAAGGCAGCGCTGATTGTCAACCAGCTGACCCGTAAGGAGGCTTCACGGCGTGTGCTCATGCAGTCACCTCAGATGGTGGCGGCCGTAGTGCGGGCCATGCAGAACACAGGCGACATGGAGACGGCCCGTGCCACAGCCAGCATCCTCCACAACCTGTCCCACCAGAGGGAGGGCCTGCTGTCCATCTTCAAGTCCGGAGGCATCCCCGCCTTAGTCCGCATGCTCAGGTACTGCTGGATGGAGGGAGAGAGGGATGGATGAATGGATGCAATTTGTGACTTGTCGCATTTATCGCAGTTCGAATCTGGTGTTCTTTATATGTTGGAGTAATGTGCATGATGTCCAGATCAAACATGAACATGCAAGGAAAATTCCACCTACAACATTTTGACATTGGTTAAAATGACATTGGTGATGTACTTTGCATTTCTGGGTCCATTTTGTTGTTTGGTGTTGTGTTTTTCTTATTCCCATGGATAACAGGCCAAATGTAGACAACGTGATGTCACATTTAGATATTTCCAGTGCAGTTACAATGGAGTTTGATAGCAGAAAAATGTTCAACTATCTAAAACATGAATGGTAAACGCCAGTTTTAGGGTCAGAATCAAAAAGGCTTCATTCTAGAGCCGCCATTTCGCACCAACGTTCAACACTCATCCAGGGAGAAATCCCTCCACCAACAGTAGCCTCAATAGACCAGAATGCAATGCAGCCACAAGGCATGTTGTGTTTTGAATAAGAGCCGTGACTCTCACTTTTTCTCGACTGGAAAAACTTGCTCTTACTGTTTGCTATTGCTCTCTCCACCTACACCAATAACCCACAGCTGAATGCAACAAGTTCAGGCACATTCTCTTAAGTGTTGTTGAAAGGCATTCTGGTAAATGTAGGAAATCACAAACTGAAGTAGAAGTAGACTAGGCAGGTTGAGGAAAAATGGGTACAACAAAAATGTAAATTGCAACACGCACTCACAAAATAACCCCTGGAATGCATTGGACATCACAGATTGATTATATATAACAATGTAAGAGTATTTGAGGGTGGAATCTCCCTTTTTAAATGGGTGGAAATTGGAGATGCAGTCATCAGTTTGGGACACACATTTCATCCACTTCTTTCTCTCCCTCAGCTCCCCCATGGAGTCTGTGCTGTTCTATGCCATCACCACACTGCACAACCTGCTGCTGCACCAGGAGGGGGCTAAGATGGCCGTGCGTCTGGCCGACGGCCTGCAGAGGATGGTTCCCCTGCTGAAGAAGAGCAACCCCAAGTTCCTGGCCATCACCACCGACTGTCTGCAGCTGCTGTCCTATGGCAACCAGGAGAGCAAGGTGTGTGTGTAGATGTGTTCATACTAGCCTGATCATGTAATCTGAGACTGTTCCAAGCACATGTACTGTATGTGCGTGTGTTGTTTTGGGTGTGGCATGTAAATGGAGTTACTCAGGTGATGGTGCATTGATGGGATGGGTGTGGTTAAAAAGTGTAGTGACTGAGGATTAACTGGTTTAATGTGTCTGGGCAGGTCATGGCTTTTAAAGCATACACACTCTAAGCCATAAGGATTTTCTCAGAAAGAATATAAAAAAATGTTTTCTATCCCCCTTCACTGTATGTGATCAGTTTGCAAAATCAAATCAATGTTTTAAGTCATTTTATGTAATCTTATTTACTTTTCTACCATTCTTTAATGTTAAAATTTAAATTTTCACTTTTATTTCCATTGTTATAAATTGGTTTTGTTGTTGTAATCGCCTTAATTTAAACTGGTTACGTTTAATCCTATCATCTGTAAAACGAATTGTAAATCTTGTATTATTATCTACCAACACATACTCACATAACTCTTCTCTCACAGCTAATCATCCTTGCCAACGGGGGTCCTGAGGGTCTAGTCCACATCATGAGAAACTACAACTATGAGAAGCTGCTGTGGACCACCAGCCGTGTGCTCAAAGTCCTCTCTGTTTGCCCCAGCAACAAACCTGCCATTGTAGAGGCTGGTATGTAATCTATGAGTTTTGTGTTTGTGAGCGCACACCTGTGCGCACAGGCCCGTCGTACAGGTGTGTCGACTTCTTGATGCCTCCGCCAGAGCAAACGGCATCTCCTCAACCACAATGCTACGTGAAAGCACAACTAATTAGCTGTTGTTGACAGCTGAGTAATTTGACTTCTGTTTCCCTCCAGGTGGGATGCAGGCTCTGGGTAAACACCTTACAGGCTCCAGCCAGCGTCTGATGCAGAACTGTCTGTGGACGCTCAGGAACCTGTCTGATGCCGCCACCAAGCAGGTCCGTCTCCAACTTGACTGTCTTCCTCTCCTCTGTCAGCTTCTTTGGATAGATAGGCTAGATTGGGAACTTTGATTTTTCATCTCCTATAATTTGAAGCATGAAATTGAGAACTTTCTAAAATCTCTAAATCTCTCTCTGTGTCCAGGAGGGTATGGACAGCCTGCTGCAGGTGCTGGTGGGTCTGCTCAGTTCAGATGACATCAACATGCTGACTTGCTCCACCGGCATCCTCTCCAACCTCACATGCAACAACGCCCACAACAAGACCCTGGTCACCCAGAGCAACGGCGTCGAGGCGCTGATCCACGCCGTGTTGCGCGCCGGCGAGAAGGAGGACGTGACCGAGCCGGCCGTCTGTGCTCTGCGCCACCTGACTTCGCGCCACCAGCATGCTGAGGTGGCGCAGAATGCTGTGCGGCTGCATTACGGCATCCCCGCTATCGTCAAGCTGCTCAACCAGCCCTACTACTGGCCCGTCATCAAGGTACAGGGAGGGATGGATGGATGGATGGATGGATGGATGGATGGATGGAGGAATAGTAAGGGTTTAGGTTGGGGAAATGAGGGAGAGCAAGATAAGACCAGTCCTACTGAGAATGGAGTTTAGGAGAGATGGTGGAAAAGACTCTACATAGGTAAGTAGAGGAAGACCAAAAGCAGTTTCCAGGAAAACCCGGAAGTGGAAGCACGGTTAAACATAAGTAGAAGAGGGAGGAAAAAAGACAGACACTCTATGCCAGACTTTTGCTCAAAAAGGCGATGTAATGTCTGAAGAAGTGAGGGAAGAATAGATGTCGAATAGATGGAAAGAGAGTGTGGAAAATGTGAAGGGAAAGACTGGACAGATGGAGGGAGGGGATGGAAGATGGGGCAGAAGGCCAGTCTCTCAATCAGAGCATGAAATGCACATGACAGCGTTTATGTATTACAAGACCAGATTTTAGGGGGAGAAATGAGCAAAGATTCATATTGAATTAAGAGCACAAAGCCAAGTGTAAAGACTGATGAAGAGGAAAGTTTCAAGTTGTTTGCTGCCCGTGTTTTGCTGAACAATATCATGACTCTAATCCTGCCTCTTCTCCCTCTCTGAAGGCGGTGGTTGGCCTGATCCGTAACCTGGCTCTGTGCCCAGAGAACCAGGCCCCTCTGAGGGATGCGGGAGCGATCCCCCGCCTGGTCAACCTGCTGCTCAAGGCCCACCAGGACGCCCAGAAACACGGCTCATCCACCCAGCAGACATACCAGGTATGATCATTGAGGAATTACGGTGTTTGTGTGTGTGTTTTTTTTGGGGGGGGATGCTATGCAAATGAGTCATTGTAAATTATTAAATACAATTCTTCTTCTTCTTCTCCCTTCTCAGGATGGAGTGAGGATGGAGGAGATCGTGGAGGGCTGCACAGGAGCCCTGCACATCATGGCCAGAGATCCCGTCAACAGAGCCGAGATCGCCAGCCTGCAGACCATTCCTCTGTTTGTTCAGGTAATGGAGGAAACTGAGGGTCTTATACTCATCTACCTTGATAACCAGCAGCTGCACTTTAGACCCCTTATTGTCTTTTTTTGTTCACTAACTTTGCTCCCTCCTCCCCTCCAGCTTCTGTACTCTCCAGTGGACAATGTGAAGCGCGTGGCGGCGGGCGCTCTGTGCGAGCTGGCCCTGGACAAACAGTCAGCCGAGCTGATCGACAGCGAGGGAGCCTCGGCCCCGCTGATGGAGCTGCTGCACTCCAACAATGAGGGCATTGGTAGGGCGCGCAGATAATGTGCTATTACCGTACCTTAATGTAGCATGCAGTTATGTTGAGGGGATGTATTGAATTTTTCATGGTTATTTCTTCACCAGACTCTTGACTCTTGACTCTTGAACGGTCACATTGGGGGAAAGTATGGGGAAAAATGATCGTTAGCATTTTTAACATTCCTTGCTGAAATTATGGGACACAGCTAGCTGAATGTCTGTGGCTTACGCACAGATACAGACATATATTCCAGATATTACTTTGTAAAAGCTTTATAGTTGACTCTGCAGATTTACTATATTCATGATGACTAAGAAACATCTGGAAAAAAGAAAATACCCACAAGCCAGTGAAGCCGTAACGGCTTGAGCAACAGCATTATCATTATTTTTGACCCACTTGCTACAATTGAGTTATCTTAAAAAAAAACCTGGAAACTTTCAGTGCAATCTAGCCTAAAATATGGAGTAGATCTGTTTCTCTTTAAACACATACACCCACACTATAACACTTTCTTTAATGAAAGGAGTGTATTTTTGTGCAGCGTTTAACGTATCCTCCCACTCTCTCCCTCAGCCACCTATGCTGCAGCCGTCCTCTTCCGTATCTCCGAGGATAAGAACTCGGACTACAAGAAGCGTGTGTCTGTGGAGCTCACACACTCCCTGTTCAAACACGACCCCGCTGCCTGGGAGATGGTGAGTGTCTGGCACCCTCCGCTGCCAGGAGGTGGCAACTGCACAACTTAACCCTACCCCTAGCCCTAACCAAATCTATATTATTATAAAGATTTTGTTACCTCCACCTCTTTCTCTTTACTTCTAGCTCAGATATCAGTATAATTATCTAATAATAATGTTAATAATGGCGATAAAGTGCATTGTTTGAAGTAATTCGTTTAGAAGGATTTGGTTGTTTTAATAGAAGATCTTTAATAAGCTTTCTGTATGAAGTGTTGACCTTATTTTGAACATTGCCCTGTCGTGACTCTCTGCAGGCCCACAACACCGTCCCCATGGAGGCACCCTACCCAGATGGTGAGTAGCTCTGGCTGAAATGTGCCCATACGGCACATTCCTCTGCCCCTAACAGCGGGTCCAGCCACAGCAGCAGTAGAGCTGCTTTGTGCTCAGCAGGTTGTCTGCCTGCTGCGCTTCCCTCTAGCTTACAGATTACAGCTGCCAGCATTCTCTGGCAGCGTTAGCAGTTAGCTAGTAAGCAGAAACGGTTTGTTAAAGTATTATTCCAATATTGCACAGTTCTAGTGCATGTCTATGGGTTTGTGATGTGGATGTGATGTAAAATGCGCTCTGGTTCCTCAAACTGTATACATACTGTGCACTAGCTGTATATCAATACATGCTGGTATATACCGATCATCAATAAGAGTTCCCGTGCTTCTCACTCAGGATTAATTCAAGAACCCAAAAAAAGGGAAATCCATACTCTCAAAGATTTATTTTACATGTTTCTTCTTAGTCATTTTGGATAGACGATTAAAAAAACAGTGAAGCAGATGGAATAGGATTGGTGAAGAAGTATCATCTTTGACAATAGTCCATCAATCTTGCAGAGCCAGACCAGAGGTTTAACAGCCCCCTCTGTCTTTTTGCTTCTTTGATCTGAAACAGAAACGCAGCATGCAATAGCCATAGAGATAGAAAGCAACCTCAAGCAGCGCAGGCCTACTTTGCATCTCTTTTTGTCGTAATATTGCTCCTTCAAATCAGTCGCGAGTTTGGTTAAGGCCTCCTCCATCTCCTGTCTCCCTCTCCAACTCTTTCTCTTCTGCAACTCTTCTTCAGTTCTCTTTCAACTCTGCATTTCTGCTCTGCAACTCAGGGCTTCTGTTTTCTCCAGCTCATGTGTTTTTCAAATTCAACTGTACATGTCATACTTGTCAGCCATCCTCTGCTCTTCCTTGGTAAAGATCTTTGCCCAAACGTCATATTTGGCCAAGTCAAGATGTAGCAGCCTGATCCAAAAGGATATCAGAGAATACTTGAGAGCTTGAATCTGTCTTTCTCATTCACTTCAGCCTTTGCCATCTCTCTTTCCTGTTGAATCCTCTTTTCTGACTCTTTGTTCATCTCCACCTTTTTGTCTTTGCCATCCCAACTTTAAGCCTGTGTGGAATTCAGATTCTCTTGAAGAGTTTCAAGTTCTTTCTCCATTGATCTCATTCCTGCAATTTCCTTATCTGCTTTAGCATCTATCTCTTAATTTCCTTCCTTTCCTCTCTCTGGACTTTTCTCCTTTTATGGACTTGGTATTTCCCTCAGTGGCCTCGGTGTTTTCTGTCTCTTTCTACAGGGAGTAGGGTGACTCTCTAAGAGAGAAGTTAACAGCAGCCTCTCCCATCTCTTTGTTCATGGTGTTCCTAGACTGTGAAAAATGTGAAGTGATTTTCACTTTTCTTTTAATTTGGTATCGCTCATAGAGGTCGCTTAATCTAGATAACTTTTCAACTCTCTGGTAATTCTATGTGATTTTTGAAAGCACAATTAAATAAAACTTGAATTGTTAAAGCTGCTATCATGACAAGGGTCAATAATTAAATCCTCTTAAATTATTTGTTTCCTTCCACCACAATGCATCAAAGGCCTCCGAAGTTTGTATTCAGCTGAACATTAATTCAACTGTTTCAACAGCCAGTAGGGAGGAGCCAAAGAGTTTCTTTTGCTTATATCAAACTGAATTACATTGCAAGGAATGTTTATGGGCAATCCACAAAAGGAAGGTGTAGGTAGATGTGTAGATGTGTTGGTGCAGTGCGTAATAACAAGTCAAAAATGTGAATGTCTAGAAATTCCAATTCATCATCTACATTACATGTGCCTGTGTGTTGCAGAGCTGGACGCTGGTTTCCCAGCCTACGGAGGGTATCCAGTTGACATGCCCATGGACGGTATGGAGGGAGACATGATGCCCGACGAATACCAGGGCGGCATGGTCTATGACAGGCAACAGTACAGCGAGCATTATTAAAGGTCAGTACGTTCAAATGCTGACTGCACCTTCTCTCATTATCACACGCCTCAGAGCCTGGCCCATCAAGATATGCTGGTAGCACATTTAATAAAACAAGTCATAAACCAAGTCCACTGTTTCTTTTGTGCATGATAATGTTAAGACAAAGAAGACAGAGAAGTGACTTGAACATTTTGGATTCTGCTGGAAATCAGTTTTTGGAATATTGTTTCATCATGTGTAATCATTTTCTTACAGAACCAGAAGAGAGAGAGAGGGAGAGTAATGGAAAAGGAGGCAGAGGAGCTGAAATGGGATAAGATGGAAAAAGAAGAAAAGAATCATATAGTCATCAGTAGAGATTCCCTCTCCCCTCAGCCTAATGTAATATATGCAATTATCACTGACTATGGGACTCATAATCTTAACAGGGCTCATCTTTGTTTTATAGTATAATAATGCTGATGATACTGGTAATGATGACAATGATGATGCATGTAGGTTTTTTGTTAGAGAACCTTCTAAGGGTGTGTGTGCGTGTGTAAGCGTGCGTGTGTGTGTGTGTGTATACTTTTGGGTGGGTAATCTATGCCAAAGAGATTTTATTTTGTGACGATAATCATGTAGCTTCCTTTTTTTTAAAAAACAAAACGAAACAAAAAGAGAATAATAGTTGAAAACACTGCCAGAGGTGGCTCGACGTGCACGGCGCACCCGCTCACCGCTCTGTTCTTTCTTAACGCCTTTGTAACGGACACTGCTGTCTATGCTGTACTTTTAACACGATACCGTCGACCTTCTCCCCCCGCGACCCGAGAGTTGAGGGGTCAGGGGGAGTTCGTTCATGAGTAAACGCAGACTCGTTTCCTTTGTGGTTAGAGACATTAATTCAGTAGGAGAGAGAACAAATTAGGAGATGGGAAAGAACGGTGTAGGGCTGCCCCCTCTTAGCCAATCAGTTGACTCGTGGGTTCATAGTTGACTGTTGACAGTAGTTTTTTATGAATTGTTTCTCATGTTTTATAAGTTATTTACTGGAAATGGTTCACATATCTGGCATTACGAGAATATTAACGAAGATGTCTTGGTCTCTGATTAAAAACTAAATCTAAAGAAGAGATTTTTTTTATGTGACTTTATTGATGTGCAGGAGAACAGTAATGTGGGGAAAGCAATTTTACAGATTTGTTCAATAGATTGGCTGTGTAATTAGTCGATCCTAAGACTTTTAGTTGGCTAAAACGTAATTTAGTTGGGGACAGCCCTACGACTAGAGCAAACTACTGACAGGGAATTTGTCTTTCTACTTAAGAGTTTTTACTGAAATTTTGTTTAATAAAATAAAGGATATATTAAACAGATTTTGGTGTCTGTGTTTTTTGTTGATCGAGTGAAAGACTGGCAATGACTCTATTACTTAATTTTATTCCAATAACAAAAACATATATTTTTGTAGTATTTTTCCATAAAGTGACAAAGGGCTTCCAAGCAAAAACGTAGAGTTATGTTGTCAATAACCCCTTTCACCCCACCCCAATATGGAGGCTTTGTTCAGTGTCTTTGCTCTGAAATGGGGCTGGATTCTGTACTTTAATGAAAAATTGAAATAATATATGTATAAAATGCACTGTAAAAGATTGTACCTGGATTGTTCTAACTAAAGCCTTGGCACCAGTATGCCCATTAAAACACAAGGACCCAAAGGTGGCATTCTTCCATTTATTGATGCAATGATGATAGTTCAGTTGGGTTTGGAACATGAAAGGATGTATGGATGATTTTCTGCAATACAGTAAATACAACATAAATGCATGTATCCTTTAACAAAGAAAGTAATGTTTCTATTAGTATTTACTCAAAATAAGTAACTCAACCAGTAATGCATCCAAGTTCTATTAATCAACATTAGTTAAGGTAGGGAGGTAAACTCTGACAGAGCTGCACCAAACGCACTGCATTCACACTGGACAATGGTAAGATGTTGTGTATTTGGGTGTACCTGAAGACTTGATGGTCCGCCTTCCAAGCCAGGGATAGGTGGTAAGGCCTGTCTGTCAGGCTTGTGATTTCTAACATGCACATTGTTTTTGTTTTTTTTGTCAAGAGCAAACCCTCAAATCAGATTCTCAATAAGTACCATGCAATGTGATTAGAAAATCTCTTTCACTTACACAAAATCACCTTCAATCACTGAAAATCAAATAGTGCATATGGGCAAAATGATGAAAATACATTACACAAATTTATGGTGGCTCTTTAAAAAGGGGGGTTAACCTTCATCCAAAATTGTATTTCTTAGAAAATAATCCTGGCTCATGCAGACAAATTCATATTTAGTCTTTCCCCCTTAAGCACTGGAACAGGCTCCTCATGCTTTCTGTTTTTATCTGAAACACACACATCATCACACTACACTGACAAATATGTAGGAGGTGTTCACATAAAACAACCATGATTGAATTACTTACAAACTAAATACTTTGTGGACACATGCTGATTGTAGTATGTTATGTGACTAAATAAATGTGTAAGATATACTTCCAAAAGATAAATAATAATAATGGTGAAGTGCAGACAACATCAACCAGTACTAGCACAGACCCAAATAAAACAACAGTTGTTGCTCCGCCAGCTGTCCCAGCAGACTGACTTTATTAAATGTCAAGAAGTTTCCATTCAGCCTTATTCCAGAGACAGATTCAAATGGGGAAACGATTACCAGGATCTGGCTTTCATACTTTTAAAAAAAACAAAAAAAACAACTGTGTATGTTTTTGCTGCAAAATGATAAAAGGAGTGAATGACTGGTCAAATACAAACTCTGTTTTGAAGAAATATGAGGGTAGCCCTGAACACACAATATGATTAAAATGAGAATTTGATCTGCACCTGAGTAAAGGACATATTATTGACTATTATGACAATCTTTGAAGCTGAAAGAAAGCGATGGCTGAATGTCCTTACACGTCTCATGAGTATCATTCAGTTGCTCGCACACACAGTGAGCCGATACAGATTGTGAGTGGCAAGGCAGTAGAAACTCAAGTAAACAACTCAAAGTACTTCTCCATTATCTTGGACTGTCCACCTGACGTCAGTTACCAGAAGCAAATGTCCATTATCCTGAGAAGTGTGGCTTTACAGGGGAAGCCAGAAATCAAGGAACACTTTATTGCCTTTGTGAATGGTGAGAATACAACAGGCTTGAAACTGTCCTGTGTCATTTTAGATAAGCTGAATGCCTGAAAGCCTACAGTAATGGGGCCAACATGAAGGGCGAGCACCAAGGAGTACAAGCCACTTCTGCAAAAACAAACATTCCCGTTTGCCCCATGTTGAGCACATACTCTACATCTTGTTGCAAATGCTGCCAATTCTTCAAAGGATGCCACTGGGTTTTTCGTGCAAAAGCTCTTCACCTTGTTTCCAGCTGGCACACAAAGATGGCGTGTTTTGAAGAAACGCCTGAAGCTAACCATGAAGTCATGGAGTGACACACGGTGGAGAAGCTCCAAAGGCTCCAATGTGCTCAGGCATCAGGCCTCTGAGGTCCAACCCAATCAGGCAAAATGATCCTGTGGCATAAGCAGCACAAGCACTTGCAGAGGACACTGGGTCTCTACCTCTTTCTGAATTGCTGTGCTGTATTGTGTGAGATACTGACAATGATAAACCAAGTGAACAAGCTCCCCCAATCCTCCTGCAGCTGGATACAACAGTGAATTTGATCTCAAGTGCAAAGTGCTTCCACACTACACAACAAGGAACTGGATTTTCTGAAGCCCCGTCCACAGACAAAAGCCTTTGTGAGGAGATGAGTGTGGAGCCGGTTTTGAAAGAGAAAAGACTGAGAAATGACAAAAGGCTCTTCAGTCACGTAGCTCCTGATGAAGCTGTGACTGAAAAACCTTGAAGTCAGTTTCTTCAACACTGTGGTTGATTCTGCCCAGACATCCATTAATGAAAGATTGGAAACACTGAGTCCCTACAGGTTCACTGCATGGAAGTTCAAAACACCTGACCTGCCATCAGATAACATGACAGCCTGTGAGCTGCTTTCCTGAAAACCTCTATCCTAACCTTTGGAAAGCCCTAAAAATCACCATAGCAACAGCAGAAAGGAGCTTTTCAAAATTCAAGCTCATTAAGAGCTACCTGAGATCTTCCGTGTGACAGGAACATTTGAGCGGCCATCATGAGCATAAGAGGTGTGGAAACAGCTGTCATATGATGACATCACTGACTATTTCGCTTCAAGGAAGTGCAGAAGTGTTTTAATGGTAAGATTTCTTTTTTCAAGTGTTCAAATGTTTAAAAAAATTGAGAAACATTTGAGCATTGAGTGTTTTTGTGGAACTGACTACTTAACTATTTCACACATATTTTTTCAGTTTTTTAATTTCTAGTTACAAGATGGATGACTATTTACCAGCCATGGTAAATAGTTTAGCAGAGGTTTGCTTAGGGCCCCAGGGAGGCCAGGACCGGCACTGAGCGAGGTTCAATATTCCCATTGATGTAATTTCTACATAAAATTTGCATATTGGGACAATATTAAAGTTGTTCTCTTCAAGCTAATATTTGGGTATATGATATTCGCTTCGTTCTATAAATATTTAATTACTGCTACTCTATGCATTAATGCTCCATTAATAGCTATGTTTGCTCTATATGTTTATACAACCATAACTGGAGAACACAGAGAATGGAAAGGTTGTTTGAACATCATTAAAAAGTCTGTCTTAGGGATGTATCACTACTTTTTTTTCTTCTTTTTTTTCTGACTATACAATCTGCCGATTCTCACAGTTGAGTAAGTTGAGGAGCATCTTCATTGTTCAGTCCTCTGTTGGAAAAACTGGCAAACAAAAAGTTTTACACAGATGAGAAAGCAATACCAGCAGTTATAGAGAAGTCTGTCAGAAGCTTAGGAAGCTGGTATGACGCAACTCTGAATGACAAGGGGCAGATTTAGGAGATAAGGCAGGAGGCCGTTACAGGCAGTGAGGGTATAGAGAAGTCAGGCGTGTTTACTACCAGGCAAGTTAAAGCTGTGGTGCCTGCAGTTTTGGTGTGTTGCTTTTGGGTAATGGGGCCCTTGACAGTATACAAGATATCTAACAGTTACAAATCTCGCACATGCTGTATCAGCGGTGCAGAAATGGAGCCCAAGAGACCATGTTCAGCAGGCACAGTAGGGATATTGTAGGGCAAGTGCAACAACTAAGAGGATGCTTGGGAACGGGCATAAGGCATAAGAAAGATATTAAAACTGGTTTTGTTTATGAAGGAGAAAAGATAAGGAGTGAGGCATTTTGGGGCAGGCATATTGTAGGCCAGGTAAGGGTGGGCAGAGATTGGAAAATGGCAAGCAGCACTACTTTAAGGCCAGAATTGTGTATTTTGTGGAGCTCAGGGTGCCAAGGGAGGAAACGGCACCGATGATGGAGATGATGCATATAAAAGGAAACTGCTTAGTTAAACCTAGTTGGCAGTGGAGGTGGAGCAAGAGCAAGCACCTGGTGCGTCTATAGCGCACCAGGTGGAGGTTGCATGCCAACAGTTTGTCAAACAAGCATTATTAAAGGTCAGTACATTCAAATGCTGACTATATCTTCTCTCATTATCATATACCTTGGAGCCTAGCCAATCAAGATATGTTGGTTTCACATTTAAGTCATAAATCAAGTCAATCACAATGTCTTTTGTGCATGATAATGTTAATACAATTCCCAGTCAAACTGTAACACTACTAGGTGAATTTGGCATTCATGAATAGACCTTAAAGCAGGCAGTAAAGGCTGTATGTGCAGCAGCAGTCGGAGCCGGTGTGGGTGTGACTGAGGAGAAAGCGTACTGACTGGGGCACAAAGCTGCCAAGGTCGGGGCCCTGGAGTGTTATAAGGTAGAGACAGATTGTCTGTAGCATGCTTGCTGGTAGATTGTTTGTAAGTAGTATGATGGTCTGGCTGAAAAGAAAGGATATCAGCTTGGGCCCAAATGGATATGTATCTTATGAGGAGTAATATATCATATGATAGTATAGCTATGGTAGTAGTACACCATGAGTGATACACCATTCTCAAATCTTGGTATAATTGCTATTACTAATACTAATACTATTGAGTTTCTGAACTGCTGAGCAGGCTGTTTCAAGCTAGAGGAGTCAGCTGTCCTATCAGCCTATTGCTGTTGACACCAATAGTGAGTTTAGAAGTTATTGGGTAATGTTGGGAACTAGGGAAAAGCCCAAGCGTAGATACAGGGAAGTGTATAGCTGCCGAGCTGAGCGGGTGTGATCCTGGGATGCCAGACCGTACAGCCTTCTGGAGGTATTTTAGACTCAATGAAAATATCTGTGATGGGAGGTGCCCACTTGATATCTGCATTATGGCATATCTGCACTCACACACTCAACCTTGTAATATTATATTAGATGATTAGTGAATGGTCCCCCATGCCTGATTTATGTCCTCTTGTGGGTTAGGACATCATTCCTTTGTCATCTGAATTGGCAATCTGTATGGATGCTTGCCCTAGATTATTCCACAAGGGATTGTTACATCACTTCCTGGTATAATGTATAAATTATTGGTGGATGTTAACTGAGTCTGTAAATATATTTCTCACAGGTGCAGCTGCTACTTCTGTGCCGTACGTTTCACCATTATGCTTCACCAGAAACTGAATTCGAGAATATTACTTAATAATACAAAACTACAACTGATCCTTTATTATATCCATTGTCATAGTAACAGTCCACCATTTTCTCAAAGTTGCAATGAGGGAGAATAGAATAGAATAGAATAGAATAGAAAGTATTGAGGCCTTAACAATTATGGCCATATAAACACTGTCTTGACTTTTAAAGTAACAGGTTCTCTTCTCTTACACTATATACCATTTGGTTAATAACAAAATATTTATATTGGTTTGCATAGCAACTGTGTAGTTTTATTCAATATCATCATCATCATCATCATCATCATCATCACCATCATCATCATCACTATTACCATGTCCAAAATATATTCACTCGTTAAAAGTCGCAATGGCCAGATCCTAGTCGAAACAGACACATCATGCAGACACAATACACCAGGATGAAAGTGAGTGGTTGATTTGAATACTGAGGACAGAGAAAATATTCCAACATGTCAGTTAAAACCTGTAAAATTATTGCTTGATTTCAGACTTCGCCCCATTATTAGAGCGGTCCTCACTGTACTGCAGAGGTGTCAGGTGTGTGAGTGAACATGTGTGTGTTTGTGTGTGTGTGTGATACACTACAGCACAATAAATTGAGCGTGTGTGTTATTCCATTTGCTCCATGTGTATGTACATCCTCTCTCTCTTTCTCTCTCATGAGTATAATACATGCAATAAAGAAAAGATCATAAGTTACAGTCATCAACATGTCATTTATATAGGTGAAGAAGCCATGGGGAGTTAAAACTGCAACTGTCCATTGGGCAGTATTGACTGTTGGTCAAGGTATTCATCAATGCTAATTATTACTGAGCAGCTGTTGTTGACCATTAGAGATAATTGTTGGTATCTGTCTGCACAGTTGTCTCCACTAACATTTGTGAAAATTCAGTCATGATACATGATCTTAAAACACCAGAATCCACCTTTTTATCATTCTGTAGATTAATAATCAGAAATAATAATCCCATTGCACCAAAGGATTGTACGACTTGAGTCCAGTGAGAAAACCAACCATTCTGGTCATTGTGTTTCCTGACACAAATAAAAAAAGGTACTGTTAGGGTACATGGTTGCCCCCTGCTCCACTCTGTACAGGCCCAGAAACCCCTCTGGCTGGGAGCAGAAGCACCATGGTGGAGCTCCAGAAGGTCCAGGGAGGCGGGACAGTTCACATGTGAGTGGTCAGTGTGCACCAAGCCTTAGATCATATTGTCAAACATGTGCATGGACTGCATGATGTTCTCATCCTGGAAGGGAGACCACAAGGGACAAAAAAGTACAATTACTGAGACAGCAGCATATATGTATTTGAAATGTGGTTGAAAATATTTGAACCATGAATGTATTAATGGCAAGAAGAAGACCTTTTGACATGTTTCCAAGAACTCCTCAATGGTGACCACTCCATCATTGTTCTTGTCCATTTTCTGGCAACATGTAAGACACAAACACAGACTCAGTACTTCAGAAAGCTACAAAGTCCAGTAAACACACAGAAAAATAAACTGGCCCACTTATAAAACATTTGCATGTGCATTTTAGGCTTTTATTTGGCATCTAAGTGAATTGAATTTGAGGTGAAATTATGGAAAATGCTTCATATATCAAACCATGTACTGAACTATTGCAAAGTATGTTGCCTTGAATAAGTGCTACATTGCAAATCCTAATGACTGAGGATATTGTTTTGAGTGTAGTGTTGGGAGGATGTGTTTGTTTGATCATTTGTGTTTTTACCCGGAAGAAGTTGTCAACATGCTCCTTGGGAGCGTTATCCTTCATGCAGGGGTAGGTGTACTTCCCCATCATGTCGTAGATTGAACACATGATGTCTGTCATCTCCTGGACAGAGGGAGGGAAGAAAGAGAAATAAAAAAACAAACCAAGTGTCATCACAAGCTGCTAGTCAACACAAGCCAGCTTTCAGCAGACCTGTCTGAGAAGAAACACACACACACGCATGCATGGACACACAGAGAGAGAGAGAGAGAGAGAGAGAGAGAGATAGAGAATGCGGTGGGTACCTCTTTGGTGATGCAGCCGTCTTTGTTGAGATCGTAGAGATTGAAGGCCCAGTTGAGTTTGTCAGTGATGGAGCCTCTCAGGATGATGGATAGACCCATAACAAAGTCCTACAGCAGGCAGAAGGCGATGAAGGGATGATGGAGAGAAGTAAAGTAACAGTAACATCAAGAAGAGAGGGTCAAAAGGCAGTCGGGGAGGAGAGAGGAGAGGAGCAGGGAAGCACGGGAGAGAGAAGAATACTATATACTAAATACTATATTATATCAATATTGAGTCGATACCACATATCTTTTGGTTCTGTCCAAATGTGACACTGTTCTGGTTTCAAATCCAAGCCTGGCTAAAGAGGCGTGATATTGACACTGAGATAGATCCACAGATGACAAACCAAATGCTCGTAATTCTTCTTGGTAAGTATGAGATAAGAGTTTTTGATGAGATGGGAACAACTGAGCGGATGGAGGAAGGATGGTGATAGGCCATATAAAGAATGTACCTTTACAATATATCTTCAGCTATCATACAGATCATTAGCTATAAGGCAGCAACTGTCAGAAACTTTTTCTCAAATTTGGTGTATATTTGTCCTTTTGGGATGTTTTTAGTGTAGACAGTGATGAGCAGGGAACGGACTGCTCACCTCGAAGCAGACCGATCCGTTGTTGTGTGTGTCAAAGGCTTCAAACAGGAAGTGAGCGTACATACTTGAATCTGACATAAAGAGAAAAGAGAGTGACTACTCAAATCTGATAAAACCCCTCACCCTTCCTGATCACACATTAAATACAGTAACGTACAGTAGCTGAACTGTGCCATAAGTATGAGTATGTTAATTGCCCCAACTGATATGAATTTTATTGGTCAGAGGGGGAAATTTGACAACTAAGGCTAGCATGTAGTTGATCATATTGAAGATGAAGGATAAAGCATCTTCATCTTGCTAGTACAGAGCTCCTATTGGCTTGTAAGAATTATCTCTATATTGACACTTGATAGATTAACAGATTAACAGATTTACAGTCCACAAGTGGAGCTGCTCAGTCGGCAACATTGGAAGTCTGTGGTTGTACTGGGCAGCTCCCAGGTGTGACTGTGTGAACCTATATTAAGGAGAAGCAGGTTGGTACTCAAAAGAGCATCCATGCAAAAAAAAGGTTAAATAAAGGTTCAAAGCACAGCTGACAGGTAGAGAGAGAGTCTGACTGACCTCCCTGAGGGAAGAACTGGGAGTAGATGTGTTTAAAAGTCTCCTCATTCACCACACCACTGGGACACTCCTGTGGAAGACGGCCCACAGCTGGAGTTAGAAAATTCACATGTAGAGAAGCACACACACACACACACACACACACACACACCCTCATATGCTCTCACACACACACACACTATAGAATATCCATAGACACAGACTTACAAACCTATTGACATTAAAACATTAAACATTGCACAAGGATGCATGCTTATCAAAAAAGAGCAAAAGGTTAAGAGTGCAGAAAGTAGAAATTCACAGGAAGGTTTGACTGACGTTTTTGAATCCCCGGTAGAGGACCTGCAGCTCTTTCTTGTTGAAGTTGGTCTGCTGTAAGAGATGATCCAGCCCTTCTGGTCTGTAGCACACTGTTGACAGTTCCCCATCATCGGTCACACTGTCTGGAGGGACGAAGAGAAAAAAGATATAGTTACTGTCTGCAACACACCTTACTGTAATGTTGCCTCACCCACCACACCAAGAGGGTGATTCCTATTTTTGGCTGGGAGAGTGAAGGTAGAAGAAGGCATAACAGGATTTGCGTTAAAATTCTCTCAACTACTAAATTCCTGTCAAGGGGAATCTCAGTAAGAATGGAGATACGGCAGTATGGCTTGTACAAAAGAATGGCTGGAGTGACAATTTGCAAATGGGTCACACAGACACTTGCTTTGATTGAGGGAAGGGCTGGAGCCAGAGCGACAGCAGGGTAGCAGTTTGAGGAACCTCTGCTTAATGGTCTTTTTATTCGGTTTGGATGATGGGTTACCTGGAAACAACCAATCACAGCAAAGGTTAGAGGGAGATAGAATGGTCCACACAGCGGACGCCATGAAAAAACGAATAAAACATGAGCCAAACTAGACTCAAATACTTTAAATGACTTATCCATGCAAGCTGGTGCGTGCAAATTAGTTTGCTGACCTGGCTTTGAACCAGTGTGACCCGTACAAATGAAAACTGCTCGTTTGTTTGAATCCATCCAGTATTTCAGCACTAAGGAGAGTGCAACGTGACTGAAACATTTCAGCACCGGGGACAGAGTCATAGCTCTTAGTTATAGAGGTCGAGCACAGTGTGATGTAAAGATCCCACTTAATTTTCATTATTTTATTCTCTGATCATAAGTGTATATAAATAAGGAGGAAATATGGGACCTTTAAAAGCATTTTTTCATGTGTTGAAGATGAAACATTTTGAAAGGTTTTTTTTTTTTTGAGGAGGGTGGAAGAGTGAAGTAAACAGTATTTTCAGCTGGGGAAGAAGACAAATAGTGACAAAGAGAGAGGAGAGTTGAGAAAGATGCACACACACACACACACACACACACACACTGAGTTGTGTTGACTCCTTGGCGTTAACAATAAAGAGAACAGACATCCACCTTCATGGTTCGCTGGCCTTTACAGGTGCCACAACACAACTTTGTCACATGGCCTTTTACAGATGCTAGATGTGACACCCCTTCCACACACACACACACACACTCACACACACACACACACACATACACACACACACACACACGTCTTCTTTGCTCTCCCTATGCTCCACATCCACAGAAGCCATACTGGCAACAGTTCACACAGCATGATCAGTGCAATAACTTTAAAACTGAATCGAGTGCCACTTAAAATAACAGCAATATGTAACAGGACTCCATAATTATGAATATTATCTAATTAACACATTCCCGCTCAGTTATACATCTGACAGAATATTCAAACTGTAGCTAGCCTGGGATTTAAAACATATCAGATAGTAAATATCATATATTATAAATGACTTGCGGGATTTCATCATAGATAATCAATAGGTTCTCGCTCTCTGATCTTTCATTGTGGTTTCTATTTGAGATATTATTAATAAAATAAACAAGTCTTAGAGGGCTTTACTGAACAGAATCAGATGATACAATAACTCCTGTATTCACAGTAAAAATGGACCACAAGGAAAACAATCTTAACACACTGAACATCACATTCTGCCAACTGTCTCTCTTCCCTCATCTAAAGCGCCTCCTCCTGTTACGCCCCCCCTCCTCCCCCAGCTCCACCTTGACAGTACCTGTTGACAGGGTGCCAGTCAGCCAGCGGTAAAACTGTCGGCCCATTTTCAGCAGTCTCTGGTACTTCCTCTTGCGCTGGTCCATGCTGAATGGGTTTTTTTGAGGATAGATGTGAGTCGGAGTTCAGTTTGTGGTCCTCTGATGAGCTTCTTCCTCTGTGGTCGTCAGACGGTTTGGTCCAATCGAATCTTCTCCCTGAGGCTGAGCAGCAAAACTCTCCCCTGTCTCCGCTTTGTCTCCTGTTTTGGTTTTCTCTGTCTTTCCTCACTCTTTGAAACCAAAATGTTTCTATCTAGAAGTGGTCGACTGATAATTGATTCCTCCTTCCTTCCTCGTCGTCTTCATCAAACTGATCGGAAATGAGTATGTCTCTCTCTCTTTTCTTGCTATCTAGCTTTCCTTGGAAGAATCCACTTGTTTCTCTGCTGTTTATTCCCTTAATGTTGCAGGCAAAAACCTACATCAAAGGGTTATCCATCATTTTGTCCTGGTCTACCTCACCGACTTCTCACCTGTCTCTCTCTCTCTCTCAAAGAATGATTCAATAAAGACGCTTCTCTTTCTCTCTCCATCCCCGCCCCCCCCCCCCCCCCCCCCCCCCCCAGTTGTCCATGGGAGAAGCAGAGCGCTGACACACCTCTGGAGTCCTGCTGAGACAGACAGATACCTCCCTCCATCCCTCCATGCTCTCCTCTTCTGTTCTGAAGCTTTGCCTGCTCCTCAGTTCTCTTTGTTTTTGTTTTGTTTTGTTTTGTTTTTAAGTGTCTCTCTTGCTTTCATTTCCTGGAGGCATCTTGTTTAGTAGTCTCTCTTATCCAAAGCCAGACACAGAGGTATTATATCGAGCAGGCGAAACAAGCCCTTGGATAGGTCGGAGGCGCTTCTACACAAGAGCTGCTCCTCTGACACAGTCTCTCACATTAGTCTCACTGTTGTTTTGCTTTCTTTTTGATTCATGCTCCTGTCCTTTCTTTCCTCTATGTCTTCTTTTTCCTGCTCTATTCGCCAGACCCACCCTATTTTCTCCCACTTTCCTCACTCTCTGCCTCTCACCTTTTGTCTCATCTGTAGTTCTGTATTTTCATCTGATTTAATCTCTCTTCCTTCCCTCAGCTGCTGTGAATCCCGAGCCGTCTCTGTCATTGTCACTGTGCACGCTGCTCTACAAAGTAGAGTTGATTAGTGTCACTATGGCAACGCCTCGCTTCACTCTGACCTATTGAAAGGCTAATGATGAGGATGTACTTCCATCAGCTATTGCTTCAAACAGAATACACATGATCCTCACCTCAAGCAAAGACAAGCCTAGTTCATTCTATGAAAAAAGCTTCACAGATGTTCCATCCTATACCAGAGATAGACACTATGTGAACTGAAAAAGATAAAGGTTTGGAGGAATTTGAAATCATCTGCATACACATCCATGGAAGAGGGAGTTTGCACTTCATGGTAATTGCACTTCATGGTAATTGATGGTGAAAACAAGATTTACGTCACTCCATGATTAGCTAAAAGAGCATACTAAGGATAGCCTGTGAACTGTGAACAGGGCAGCTGGTGCGTCTGCAGACACGTGTATATCCTTCCCACCTCTAGAGGGCAGTGTCCAACCGCAGTCAGATTACACTGGACTACATCCTCCTACTATTTGAGGAGAAATAAACCCATATCCTGGAGGGACAACAAGAAGAAAATGTTATCACAGGGAACGAGAACTGATGAGCAGTGAACATTTTTAGTGACCTGGTCATGCTAATATCGTAATAACGTGTATTCATCACATCTGCTGTTTTGGGCCCCCATGACAAGACTACACCATCTTCTTGTTTTTTCCTAGTTGACACACATTACAAACTGATGAGTTGATACACATGCAGCACCCACACTCCCACAACCAACCACACATATAAACTGTAATATCAACCCATACAAGTAGACACACCATAGGCTGATAGACACAAGCCACAGAAGCACTGCACAAGCTTACACTCTTATTTTAAACACATCTGTGTGTCTTCTGTGGGACAACACACATTTGTGTTACTCTTAAACACAAGATATGTTAAAAACAGCATATGTAACATATGTCCCAAAGCAAATATGTTAAAAATACACTCACCAAAAAGAGGAGAAGTGTGTGGAAAAGAGAATGAAAACAAGTGTGACTCAGCAGCTGATGAGCTTTTATCAAGCACTAGAGATATGGAGGGCTGTTTTTGAACCCGGCAAGTTAATTAAAAACACATTTTTATGTACGATCTATAGTATATGATTCAATTAAAGTAATTCTTGCTCTGTGAGAACAAACCGGTAATTACCCTGCGTTTTACTCCCTCTTCATATCTTGTGTTTATCTCCCCTCTAGGTTTCACATGCCTCCATCAAATCCTTTTGTTCAATATGTTTCCCACGGAAAGTGAAACATAGTCTGCCTAAAGTAAATCTCCCGCTCCTTCAAAGATCTGCTCAGACCTCAAGCATAGTTTTAGGTTATCAATGAATCTCCTGGGGAGACTGTGTATGTGTGTGTGTGTGTGTGTGTGTGTGTGGGGGGGGGGGGGGGGGGGGGGGGGGGGGGGGGGGGGGTATGTTGGTGCATATGTGTGTTACCTTAAGTGTGCTTACTCTGGGATTAATGGGCGTTGGTGACAATGGACACTAAGGATATGTCAATCAAACTGCAAAATACAGCAGCTGCCCTACCATGGAAAAACAAACAAAGCTTTACAGGGCTTTACACACACTCACACACACACAGACACACATACTCACATACACACACACACACACACACACACACACACACACTCACTAACACACAAACACACAAACAACTAGCTTTTTGATGAGGGAGAATAATACAATTATTTTAGTAAATCAAAGAACAACTCTCTATTAGCAATAGAGAGAGAGAGAGAGAGAAAGAGAGAAAGAGAGAACGGGAGAGAGCGAGAGAGAGAGAGAGAGAGAGAGAGAGCGTGAACAAAGGGAATTAGAAAAACTTCCCTGCTGATTTCTCCCTTCCTCCACCGCTCCCAAACTTGAGCGGTATTTTTAGATCTGACAGAGCAGAGGCCATTAATCACAGATAGGAGTTTTATTTATTGAAATGCCTTCTAAGGACGGCATTTGATGTGACTGGCTTACACAATAATCCAATAAAAAAAAACAGGGCGGGAGGTGCAGAGAGTACCAAGGTTGTTTTTTACAGAAGCTCTATTTTTGCATCATGGCCAATAAATGTTTCTTGCTCAGTTGAAGTATTATTCAAGTTGTTTGTATGAGTTATTAAACATTAGCTGGACAGAATGCCAAAATGCATGTCACCCACCATTAGCTAACCTTAGTGGTTTTGTTCACTATGTTACAATATGAGCAAGGGCAACTTGCTTGTTTTTTTGTAAATGCAATGGTCTGTAGCTGACACCTCTTTGTTCTAGGACACCTTATGTTAAAGGCCTACGCACTAAGTAAGATTTTGTCCTTGAGAAGTGAAGCAGAATGATTGAATCCAGACTGTGTCTTAGAATTCATGATTCATACTGATTACATTTACAGCCCTGACATTA